>NW_027397065.1:11788885-12040097 GCF_003265705.2 Callorhinus ursinus
ATGTTCTCTCTTTAAAATTTTGAGATACAGTTTCTTCTAACATATCAAAATATATCCTAAATCTCTAGTGTATGGCTTTGTTCTAGTCTCCTGCCTGATCACATTTCTCCCCCCTTTTTTTTTCTTTCTTTCCTTTTTTTTAATCCTTTCATTTTTCAAACATCTTATCAATACTTTTTTTAATCTTTTATAATTTTCATCTTTACAGTCATATTCCATCCCTTCATCATATCAACCCTTATTTTGTAAATGTTTGTCTCTCTTTCTTTAAAATTTTAGGAGGCACTTTCTTCTAACAGACTAAAATACACCCAGAATCTACTGTGTGGCACTGATCTATGCACCAGCCTGATCATATTTGATCATATTCTGTTATTTTTTTGTTTTGTTCTGTTTTTGTTTGTTTTTATCTTTTTCTTTTTTTTTTCTTTCTCTTTCTTTTTTCTTTCTTTCCATTTCTTTTCCCCTGGTTTCAGGTCTTTTCTGATTTGATTAGAGTATATTTTTCTGGGAACGTTGTTAACATGTTAGCATTTTGTTCTCTCATCCATCTATTCTCCTCTGGACAAAATACCAAGATGAAAAAATCACCTCAACAAAAAGAACAAGAGGTAGTACCGTCTGCCAGGGATCTAATCAATACAGACATTAGTGCAATATCGGACGGACCTAGAGTTCAGAATCATGACTTTAAAGATACTAGCTGGGCTTAAAAAAAGCATGGAAGTTATTAGAGAAACCCTTTCTGGAGAAATAAAAGAACTAAAATCTAACCAAGTAGAAATCAAAAAGGCTATTCATGAGGTGCAATCAAAAATGGGGGCACTAACTGCTAGGATAAATGAAGCAGAAGACAGAATCAGCGACCAAATGATGGAAAATAAAGAAGCTGAGAAAAAGAGAGATAAACAACTACTGGAACACAAGGGCAGAATTCGAGAGATAAGCGATACCATAAGACGAAACATTAGAATAATTGGGATCCCAGAAGAAGAAGAAAGAGAGAGAGGGGCAGAAGGTATATTGGAGCAAATTATAACAGAGAACTTCCCTAATGTGGGGAAGGAAACAGGCATCAAAATCCAGGAGGCACAGAGAACCCATCTCAAAATCAATAAAAATAGGTCAACACCCTGACATCTAATATAAAACTTACGAGTCTCAGAGACAAAGAGAATATCCTGAAAGCAGCTGGGGAGAAGAGATATGTAACCTATAATGGTAGAAACATTAGATTGGCAACAGACCTATCCACAGAGACCTGGCAGGCCAGAAAGGACTGGCATGATATCTTCAGAGCATTAAACGAGAAAAATATGCAGCCAAGAATACTATATCCAGCTAGGCTGTCATTGAAAATAGAAGGAGAGATAAAAAGCTTCCAGGACAAACAAAAACTAAAGGAATTTGCAAACATGAAACCAGCCCTCCAAGAAATATTGAAAGGGGTCCTCTAAGCAAAGAGAGAGCCTAAAAGCAGCATAGACCAGAAAGGAATACAGACAATATACAGTAACAGTGACCTTACAGGCAATACAATGGCACTAAATTCATATCTTTCAATAGTTACCCTGAATATAAATGGGCTAAATGCCCCAAGCAAAAGACACAGGCTATCAGATTGATTTAAAAAACAAGACCCATCGATATGCTGTCTGCAAGAGACTCATTTTAGACCCAGACACCCCCACATTGAAAGTGAAGGGGCGG
This sequence comes from Callorhinus ursinus, assembly GCF_003265705.2. Lineage (NCBI taxonomy): Eukaryota > Metazoa > Chordata > Mammalia > Carnivora > Otariidae > Callorhinus > Callorhinus ursinus. Next base: position 11,790,596 of record NW_027397065.1, read on the forward strand.
AAAACCATTTACCATGCTAATGGACACCAAAGGAAAGCTGGGGTGGCAATCCTTATATCAGACAAATTACATTTTAAACCAAAGAATGTAATAAGAGATGCGGAAGGACACTATATCCTACTTAAAGGGTCTATCGAACAAGAAGATCTAACAATTGTAAATATCTATGCCCCTAATAGGGAACAGCCAATTATATAAGGCAATTAATAACAAAAGCAAAGAAACACATTGACAACAATACAACAATGGTGGGGGACTTTAACGCCCCCTGACTGAAATGGACAGATCATCTAAGCAAAAGATCAACAAGGAAATAAAGACTTTAAATGACACACTGGACCAAATGGACTTCACAGACATATTCAGAACATTCCATCCCAAAGCAACGGAATACACATTCTTCTCTAGTGCCCATGGAACATTCTCCAGAATAGATCACATCCTAGGTCACAAATCAGGTCTCAACCAGTACCAAAAGACTGGGATTATTCCCTGCATATTTTCAGACCACAATGCTTTGAAACTAGAACTCAATCACAAGTGGAAAGTCAGAAAGAACTCAAATACGTGGAGGCTAAAGAGTATCCTACTAAAGAATGAATGGGTCAACCAGGAAATTAAAGAATTTAAAAAAAATTCATGGAAACCAATGAAAATGAAAACACAACTGTTCAATATCTTTGAGATGCAGCAAAGGCAGTCCTGAGAGGAAAGTATACAGCAATACAAGCCTTTCTCAAGAAACAAGAAAGGTCTCAAATACACAACCTAACCCTACACCTAAAGGAGCTAGAGAAAAAACAGCAAATAAAGCCTACCCAGCAGGAGAAGAGAAATAATAAAGATCAGAACACAAATCAATGAAATAGAAACCAAAAGAACAGTAGAACAGATCAACGAAACTAGGAGCTGGTTCTTTGAAAGAATTAACAAGAGTGATAAACCCCTGGCCAGACTTATCAAAAAGAAAAGAGAAAGGACCCAAATCAACAAAATCATGAATGAAAGAGGAGAGATCACAAGCAACACCAAAGACATACAAACAATTATAAGAACATATTATGTGCAACTATATGCCAGCAAATTAGATAACCTGGAAGAAATGGATTCATTCCTAGAGATGTATCAACTACCAAAATTGAACCAGGAAGAAATAGAAAACCTGAACAGACGTATAACCATGAAGGAAATTGAAGCAGTCATCAAAAATCTCCCAACAAAAGCCCAGGGTCAGATGGCTTCCCAGGGGAATTCTACCAAACATTTCAAGAAGAATTAATACGTATTCTCCTAAAACTGTTCCAAAAAATAGAAATGGAAGGAAAACTTCCAAACTCATTTTATGAGGCCATCATTACCTTGATTCCCAAACCAGACAAAGACCCCATCAAAAAGAATTACAGACCAATATCCTTGATGCACATGGATGCAAAAATTCTCACCAAAATACTAGCCAATAGGATCCAACAGTACATTAAAGGGATTATTCACCATGACCAAGTGGGATTTATCCCTGGGCTGCAAGGTTGGCTCAACATCCGCAAATCAATCAACGTGATACAATATATTAACAAAAGAAAGAACAAGAATCATATGATCCTCTCAACAGATGCAGAAAAAGCATTTGACAAAGTATAGCATCCTTTCTTGATCAAAACTCTCGGAGTATAGGGATAGAGGGTACATACCTCAATATCATAAAATCCATCTATGAAAAACCTACAGCTAATATCATTCTCAATGGGGAATAACTGAGAGCTTTCCCCCTAACGTCAGGGACGTGGCAGGGATGTCCACTATCACCACTGTTATTCAACATAGTATTAGAAGTCCTAGCCACAGCAATGAGACAACAAAAAGAAATCAAAGGCATCCAAATCGGCAAGGAGGAAGTCAAACTCTCACTCTTTGCAGATGATATGATACTGTATGTGGAAAACCCAAGACTCCCCCCCAAAACTGCTAGAACTCATACAGGAATTCAGTAAAGTGGCAGGATATAAAATCAATGCACAGAAATCAGTGGCATTGCTATACACCAACAACAAGACAGAAGAGAGAGAAATTAAGGAGTCAATCCCATTTACACTTGCACCCAAAACCATAAGATACCTAGGAATAAATCCAACCAAAGAGGTAAAGGATCTGTACTCAGAAAACTATAAAATACTCATGAAAGAAATTGAGGAGGATACAAAGAAATGGAAAAAACCTCCCATGCTCATGGATTGGAAGAATATTGTGAAGATGTCAATGCTACCTAGAGTAATCTACACATTCAACGCAATCCCCATCAAAATACCATCCACTTTTTTCAAAGAAATGGAACAAATAATCCTAAAATTTGTATGGAACCAGAAAAGACCCCGAATAGCCAGAAGAATGTTGAAAAAGAAAAGCAAAGCTGGAGGCATCACAATTCTGGACTTCCAGCTCTATTACAAAGCTGTCATCCTCAAAACAGTATGGTACTGGCACAATAACAGACACATAAATCATTGGAACAGAATAGAGAGCCCAGAAATGGACCCTCAACTCTATGGTCAACTAATCTTTGACAAAGCAGGAAAGAATGTCCAATGGGAAAAAGACAGTCTCTTCAACAAATGGTGTTGGGAAAATTGGACAGCCACATGCAGAAGAATGAAACTGGACCATTTCCTTACACCACACACAAAAATAGACTCCAAGTGGTTGAAAGACCTAGATGTCAGACAAGAGTCCATCAAAATCCTAAAGGAGAACACAGGCACCAACCTCTTCAACCTCAGCCACAGCAACTTCTTCCTAGAAACATCGCCAAAGGCAAGGGAAGCCAGGGCAAAAATGAACTATCAGGATTTCATCAAGATAAAAAGCTTTTGCACAGCAAAAGAAACAGTCTACAAAACCAAAAGACAACCGACAGAATGGGAGAACATATTTGCAAATGACATATCAGATAAAGGGCTAGTATCCAAAATCTATAAAGAACTTCTCAAACTCAACACCCAAAGAACAAATAATCCAATGAAGAAATGGGCAGAAGACATGAGCCGACATTTTTCCAAAGAAGACATCCAGATGGCCAACAGACACATGAAAAAGTGCTCAACATCGCTCGGCATCAGGGAAAGCCAAATCAAAACCTCAATGAGATACCACCTCACACTAGTCAGAATGGCTAAAATTAACGTCAGGAAATGACAGATGTTGGTGGGGATGTGGAGAAAGGGGAACCCTCCTCACTGTTGGTGGGAACGCAAGCTGGTGCAACCACTCTGGAAAACAGTATGGAGGTTCCTCAAAAAGTTGAAAATAGAGCTACCCTACGACCCAGCAGTTGCACTACTGGGTATTTACCCCAAAGATATAAATGTAGGGATCTGAAGGGGTATGTGCACCCCAACGTTTATAGCAGCAATGTCCACAATAGCCAAACTGTGGAAAGAGCCAAGATGTCCATCGACAGATGAATGGATAAAGAAGAAGTGGTATATATACACAACGGAATATTATGCAGCCATCAAAAGGAATGAGATCTTGCCATTTGCAACAACATGGATGGAAATGGAGGGTGTAATGCTGAGTGAAATAAGTCAATCAGAGAAAGACATGTATCATATGACCTCACTGATATGAGCCATTCTTAATCTCAGGAAATAAACTGAGGGTTGCTGGAGTCGTGGGGGGTGGGAGGGAGGGTGTGGCTGGGTGATAGACATTGGGGAGGGTTGTGCTATGGTGAGCGCTGTGAATTGTGCAAAACTGTTGAATCACAGATCTGTACCTCTGAAACAAATAATGCAATATATGTTAAGAAAAAAAAAAAGAAGAAGATAGCAGGAGGGGAAGAATGAAGGGGGGGAAATCGGAGGGGGAGAGGAACCATGAGAGATGATGGACTCTGAATAACAAACTGAGGGTTCTAGAGGGGAGGGGGGTGGGGGGATGGGTTAGCCTGGTGATGGGTATTAAAGAGGGCACGTTCTGCGTGGAGCATTGGGTATTATGCACAAACAATGAATCATGGAACACCATATTAAAAACCAATGATGTAATGTATGGTGATTAACATAACAATAAAAAATTAAAAAATAAGCAAAAAATGTACAAATACTTCTCTATAAATAAATAACATTTTAAAAAGTAATCATTCCTTCAATAAATGTTTATTGAGCCGCTACCATATGCCAGACACAGAGCTAAATGCTGGATATGACATAATGGACAAAACAGCTTCAATCTCAATCTTCATAAGCACTGAAATTTGGAAACAAAACATCACTGAAATCTACCTATGGGATATGTAAAGCAAATATCTTTCGGATAGTGAAGTTGATAAATGTAAAAAAAAATGCATTTAAGTATTTGAGACTAGCTGTACATATATACTTGTGTCTATATAAGATATTCTTTATAATTAAGTTCTACATTTTTTATAATACTGGTCATTTTAATGAGATTTTAGTAAATTCCCTGACAATTAGGCTATTTCTATTTCTCTACATGAAATACTGGAATGGGTATGTTTAAGGATACTCCCTTAAAATGTGTGATAAGTACCATATGTCTGAGGGTTACATGAATGAAACAGAAGTTTTCCTCATAACCAGTAAATAACAATTCCTTATAGGCATTACGAAGTTCGATTTTATGAAGTTTGTGCTCATTCACTCATTTTTTCTTTTTCTCCATACACATCATACACACGTCTGCATGTGTGTGCGCACTCGTGTGAGTGCAAAGTTGACTAAAGAGACGTCTGATATTCTGGACTTAGAGTCACCTATATACACTGATGGTCTTGAGATTATATTTGTTTGAGTGATGATGATCACACTGGCCAACAAAAGAAACTGGATTATGCATATGTCAAAGTTACTCTATGGTAATATCTTAAATATTTAACACATTCCTTAATCCTTAATACATTACCTTAAGGAATTCCTTAACCCACTAACACATCCCTAAAATCTCTATATACTCAAGTTTTGCTAACCATTGACTTTTGAATGTGACATATTACCTATCCAATTTTACCTGAGTGAAAAGACTGATTCATGTTAGGGATATTTATGAGTATAAAGACCAGTAAAAAGAGCCAAAGTCTGGAGTCCAGTCGACTATGTTCAAATCTCAATTGTGTCAGTTATATAATTTGTGAGAATGTCTTTCAGTCTCAGTCACAATGTCTTTGAGTCTCAGTATAAAATGTTTGCAAAATAGGGGTAATATGATTTTTCTTATAGGACAGTGGTAACTTTAAGGAATGTAAAATGCGTGGCAAACTGTAGCTATTTGTAGTATTAGTGGTTGGTTGTATTAATCTGAAAGAACACAAATCAAGAGCAAGAATACAAAAAAAAAAAAAATCCCTGCCTCCCATAAATTATTTACAATCCTTTCAACTGGAGAAATAACACAAGATTAAATAAACGTGGCAAAATTGGGACCAAATGAGAAGATTATAAAAGTTGGTTGAACTATTATCCCACAAGATTAGAATATCAATGTGCTGTCCTCATTATGGTTGCATTACTCAAAAGGTTACAAGGAATTTGGCTAATGCATCAGGGACTCTAAACTGAACACACTCCATTTTTCTTCATGGTACAGTAATTTTGAGAACTCTTTTGGAACTGGTTGTTTGGGGGATCAAAATTAGCTCCCTTTTAGGGAGAAAGGGATGATTTAAATATAAGGTGGAGTGGGAAAACTACTTACCTGAGGAAACTGCATTACACGAGAGAGAAGGAGCCACGGTTCCCTACATCGTTCAAACCTTCGTTTCAAAGAACACATTTTCTCACATTATTCCTCCGTCCGAAGCAATTTTCTCTTTAAAACTATTGTGGTTACCTCAGACGTCCCTCCCAAATTCTCCTGAATCCTTCATTATCTAGGAAACCTGGAGCAGAGCGCGAGCACTCGTTCTGCATCTACTTCTTGATCACAGGTTTCCGGAAAAAAAACTAAAACGTGTACGTAAAGCCCATTAGCTCATGGTAGTTAGGAAAACAAAGCCCCTTCTTACCCAATTCCAACAGCGGCGGGAACGTTTAATTCTAAACATGAACGACTCCCTCATTCCATGTCTAAAATGTTTGTAAAAGGTGCGACCCAGGTCAATGGAAACAGTACTCAGGACAAAGACGGTAAAGTAGCTCTCGGGAATCAAGGGTGACTAAACCCTGCTAATGGGAGAGTAATGACACTCCTTGAATATTGCAAAAAAGACTCAGTACTACAAGTCGCAGTATATATTGTCTTCGGCCTCACTTGGGGATCGGACGTCGAGTTCCAAGTTGGAGACGGATATTGCTAGTGAAGAAGGAGGTAAGCCGGAATCCCAGGGCCTTTTCCAGCTGCAGAGGGTCAAGCGCCATGGGGTTGGATGAGGACTCCTCCCGGTTCAACCCTCTCCCGCTCACTTCTTGGTCCTGCCAAGATGCTACACGGCTCCCCGACCGGCCGGAAATATCAGGCCCAGGAGGCAACACAGAAAAATCACTTACCAGTCTCCCAAGTCTGGCGCAGATCTAGCAGAAGCCTGGCCCGCCCGCCAGAATCCAGCCAGGAACCCGCTCAGACCACCCTGACGACGGCTCGAGAGCGTCACTGACAACCACCCGGAAATTATACCATAGCTTCCGGGTCCGCCTAGCGCGCGGCGGGAAATTATTTCCCAGAGCCCGGATTAGTGAGGCAACGAGTGCTGCAGCGGCAGTCGTCTCCCCAGCCACCACCGCCACCCGAGGGAAGCATCCCAGACTCTCCGGCAGGGAAGGTAAAGGGCCTCAGCTGGGAAGACAGTATACCCTGACTCTCTGGGGTTGTTTCCTCCATGCCCCCAAAGTTTCTGCGGCTCCTGGTTTTGAGATTGGGAAGGGGCAGGGGTTGAGCCCCGGCGGTGCCCGCTTCTCCTGCCTTCCGCAGCCACCATTCGTTCCCACTGGCCCGTACTCACTGAGCTCTGCGTCGGCGTTGGTGGGCTGCGGCCGCAGACCCCGCCCCTCCCCGCCCTTGCCGCGGCTGGGACCGCGGCCGAGCGTCTCTGCAGTGCAGGTTTGAGCGGCTTTCCCCCGCCCCCTGTTTGCGCAGCTCCGCAGGTCGATCCCCTGCCAGGAACGCGCTAGGCCACCCGCGTCTCTCGTTTCCATAGAACCGACTGGGACGCCTCTCGCGGAGTCTCTTGGCTGCTTTACATAATTTAGCGTCAGTGCAGGTGGCTGGGATCCCCCAGGCCTACCTACCAGTGACGGGGAAAATGGTGTCATTCTTTTCTCCCTGTAGAATTTTTTAACATATCCAAGTGGTAATGATTATCTCTCTGCGGCTACTGTATGCCTTTAAACATACACACACACTTTTCCCTAAAGAGTGTATGTTCCTGGGTGTTACAATATCTCAGCTGCCTGAAGGCAGAGAACAAGACTAAGTGATTGTCCTGAGATTTCTTCCACCTCCAGAGTCTCTGATTAACTATTGAAAAAAAAAATTGATTTGTCACGGATACTCCCTATCAGGATTTGACCCAGAAATGACATAGAGCTTGGTTTTGGAAGCGACAAGCTCTTTTTTTGATGAATGTCCTCTCTCTACTCCCCAGTTTTTTTTCGTTGAGACCTTAGGAATGAAGATTTAAACTGAATTTGCAGCATACGTATCGTATGACAGATTGCCTTGTGAACTTTGTGGTTTATGTCGTTAAGTTATGCCTCAGTTCCTAGAAGTATCTATTGATGTGCAAGATGTACCCGTTTTAGGAACATTTGACCTGTATTGCAGGTGTTCGGTACATGAGTAAATGTTGGGGGTGGATTTTTATAAGGGAGTTAATTTGATTATGTTTAACTTAAAGAGTATTCTTAATTTAAATGATCCAGGATGTTTTAAATACTTGAATGTGTAAATTATTGTGAAGACAATTAGCCTTCGATAATACAAATCAGCCTCCTTTAGATCTGATTTAGATTTTCTAAATCCAGATTTTATTTTTCACCTTATTGACTTGGGTTCAATTGTATGATTTAATATTTTCTTCTTTAGAGTAGAAAGCATAAATCATGTGAAACAGTCATTGAAACAGTGGTTAAATGTGGTTACATTTCATAATCAAAATTCAAACCTATGATTTATTTCATAACAGTATCCACAGTATTCACTAATGTCCAAAAACAATTGGTTTTTTTGAAAACCAATAGTATAACATTATTAACTAGACAGTGTTTTTCTGATGAATTATTCTAAGATAGTCTTTTCACTGCTTAAACAGTTTTTAAAATGAACAGTTCCATTGTTCATAGACCATGTTCATAAACTGAATAATAAAACCTAAAGAAAGTGAAGAACCCTATTTCTCAATAATATAACTATAATGGAATATTATGTAAGTCTTGTAATTGACTCCATAAATATGCTAATGGAAGGTATGCTGCACAAGGTAGTATGTACTATTTCTAACCTCCTAAGGACATCTTAGTGCTTAAAGTAAAATATCCCCGAAACTTTGAAGTTGACTTAGTTTGTACTTTATATTGAAATTACTTTATATAGGCTGTTTTGTTATTCTTGATGAAGTCCATATGAATTAGTCTAGTGATTAATTCATACAGGATCCATTTTGAGAGGAAAATAATGAAAATTTCCTTTTTCATAAGAAAATGGCACTCTTAAGATTGTTCTTAGAAATGCTTTAAAGTTTTAGACATTAGTTATTTTTATAATTATGTTTAAATATTTTCAGTAATAGGGCTCGTCTAAATATCTCCTCACCCTCATAATAGATTCCTTTACCTGCAGTGTATTTTTCTCTTGCACTAGCTAAAAATAGATTACTTTGTAAAATTATAGTTAAAAATATTAGACTAAATTCTGAAATTTAAGTCAAAGTGGTATCGTAGAAAAGGCATATCACTTCTGCAGAAACAGGCAGGTCTTTGCACTGAGCCTTGATTTCACTATTTTGCTAGCTGTGTATCCTTGAGCTAGTTTCTTAATTGCTAAGATTCCCCAGTATCCTCATCTGTATGAGCAGGGTAAACAGCACTTAAATTGTCTGTATGGAAATGAGCTAACATGTACTGCGTAGACCATAGTAGGTCCTCAATAAAAGTGAACTCCTGCTTTTTCAACTTTACATCTTATGCTCCTAATAAGTAGTTAAGTAATACAGAGTTCCTAATACAAACTTAAAGCAGATTTGACTTTCATCCCCTATGGCTAACCAACATAGACTGTCTATCCATTCTTTTTTCCCTGAACATTGTCTCTCTTGTTTCATCTTGCTTCCTTAAAGGGCCCTTTATCCATAAAAATAGCATCTCCAGTTCAGCCTGTTCACTGTATGTTACTGGATAGATTGCACACTTCCCATAAGTCCTATTAGCCTGTCATTTCTTCCTCACCACAGTCACTTGGCTGCAACTGCTCCATTTCCTGCCTCTCCTCAAAGAGACTGAGCATGACCGCTCCTTTTCCAAATAATGCCATTGAAGTAAGAGCATCTAGAGATCGCCACTGGAGACCGCAATCAAATAACTACGTATATATACATATATGTACACACACAATAACATATATACATGCACACACACGTATTCCATATCTTTAAAGGATGAGACAGGAAACAGACACTACATCTTTAAGGAAAAATTTCCAAAGGCTAGCTGAATGAAATTAAGCCAAAGGCCTAATTTGGCTCCTAGGCCAGGAGGGTACAGAATTCCTAAACTCCACTCGATGTTTATAGCATTCAGAGCTAAATAGTAGTTTACTCAATATGAATATGGTGATTGGTATCTACCTTTTGCAATACTGGTTAAAACAGTGACCTAACACTTTGACCCTTTTCACTTACTTTCCCAGTTAAACGCTTTAGATAAGAGAAACCATGAAAATCTTAAAATTCTTGAATTCAAAGCAGCAATATTGACTATATTCAGGGTTGATACATCTTTTCAAGAAAAGGGAATTTTTAAAGATGATTTTCTTTAGGTTTAAAATCAAAATAGTTCACTACAATAACATTAAGAACCATTAGTTTTCAACCTGGTGTTCTTGAAACGAAGAATATTCACTGGAATGGAAAAATGATCACAATGTAATTTTAAATAAAAAGATACAGGACTATAATAATTTCAATTTTGTTATATATATATGTTTTTTCACACACATACATAAACGTTTGTCCTCGCCGCCACCCCCAGGTGTTAACGGTGGTATTAATGGGTGCAGGGATTACAGGTGATTTTAATCTTTCTATATACTTTGTAGTATTTTTTAAAATTTTCTATAATCATGGATTAATTACAATTGACAGTAAAAGTTACTTTGGGGAAATTTTTAGTTCCTAATTGCAAATAAACCTTTTAATAAATCCTTTATTTATCTTAGTTATTAACATACAACTTACAGAGTGCATTATGTTTTCAAAGTTCTGTGAAACCCTATGGCTGATCATAAAATCACTTGTAATGCGGAGTAGCATTTCCTACTGCAAACTTTGTTAAGCATCCCTGCCCCTGTTTTTTGCAGCACTTTCTTCTTTTAGTCAACTCTTAGTCCCTGTTCTTTTGTCCTCCTTCCTGAGCCAGACCTGTGCATTCATCCGTATTCCTGCCTCTGCTTTTCCCTGACTTCTCTTTTCAGCATACTCTGTGTGTCATATTGTAAAGAATTCATAGGACCCAGAAAGCCAGTACATAATAAAATATTCCTAATTATGATGAGTGCTATAGGTTTATTTGCATTTCTAACTAGCACCAACTGCAGAGGAATTTCAGGCATCAGGGACAGGCCCATGTGGGAGATATTTTGGGAAAGTCCACACCACAGAGACAGTTGCTTTCTCTGCATAAATGCCAGCTCTGTTCACAGTCATTATCTCCTTAGTTGTGTGTATTATATGGTTCGAGGTAAGTAACTAAATATTTTTTTAATTATTACAACATTTTAAAAATTAAAACAAGCATTTTCTTGTAATGAAGACATATATAATTTTTCACTTTTTGACAGTGAGGATAAAACCTTTAACTTTACAAAAAAAAAAACACTCATTTTTGTTTTCTTTTTGTTGCGTTAGGGTAGTATGTTCTGATGAATGCCTGAAGGAACACCCCCTACAAGTTCTAGAAAAAGTTATTTCCCTAGAAATACCAATGATAAAATTATATTGCAGTGTATTTACTTTCTTGTGCTAGAAGACTTCTAGCAGTTAGCCCTTGATCCCCATATCCCAGAACATAGCACCCACACAAAACTTGACCCATTTTTAAGGACTTGGAATTTTTTGAGTCTTTAGTAGGTATTCAACCATATTATATAGTGCTCTCTTTGGATTCACTGGCTTATCAGGCTGTTGTTTCTTGTTTTCTTGATCCTGCAGGGTCATAAGAAGAACCATTATACTGCCAGTTTTATAAATATAAATAACTCTATCCATGTATCTCTGTGTCTATTTCTATATTTATAGCTATTAATTTGTTCATATATCTATGAATTAGATTTGTGATCCAGCTTGTAAGTTTGTTATAGGATGTGGTATTAAAAAGCATTGCTAAATGTATTGTAAACTGTTATTTCAAGCAGGTAATTTGATTATAGGACACTATTTGATTAGGTTAATGGAATTTGTTTTTAAGAAAATTTGCTAGTTATTGTGTTGCCATCACTAGGATTCACAGTTCTGTGAAAGTTTAGCCAATAACCCAGTTTTTCTGATAAACTTGGGAGTAAATGCCCTATATTGTGGTTTTTTAAAAAGATTGATTGATTGATTGATTTGAGAGAGAGAGAGAGAGAGAGAGAGAGTGAGTGCCCGGCAGGGGAGGGGCAGAGGGAGAGGGAGAGAATCCCAAGCCGACTCCTCACAGAGCTTGGAGCCCAACACAGGGCAGATCTCAGGACCCCGAGATCATGACCTGAGCCAAAACCAAGAGTCGGCCGCTTAACTAGTGAGCCACCCAGGCGCCCCTGATTTGGTTTTTAATATTTGTATTTGCATAATGTTTGAATCAGGACATCCTTTTATTTCACCTTTATTTCTTGCCTTTCCTCTTGCTTGTTTAGTTTCAGTTTCATATTTGTTACTCAGAGGAAAGAAATTGCATTAAAAATGCTTTCCTGAAAAAAAAAAAAAATGCTTTCCTGATTTCTACCATTAAGCACATTTGGTCCTGCTTTCATTTTATTGTGGACTCTCGCTTTGACAGAAAATGCTGTTAAATATACAAAGTGGGTGTTTTTGTTCCATTAGAAAGATAATATGATTTAAGATTAAAAACTACATGATACATATCCAAATCACTTAATAATTTATACATCAAAATGTATTAAAATGTCACTAATAATAAACATTCAAATTGTAAAGTAGCTGTTAATTAACTTGATCTAAAAGAGGAATATAGTATAATAACTTTTTTCCCCCTTACAGTTCTATATAATGTACATTTAGTTCTCAGGAAGCAGAAGAATAAAATTTAAAGGACAATTTTTAAAACTTTCTGGATGATAGCATTACTGTTGAGTTTTTTTCATTGCTTTCTGTATGTATATTCTGATTATTTAACAGTAGTTTCTGTATGTTAGTATTTTAGAATAACCAGATAGGCAAGATTTTACTTTTTTTTTTTTTTTAAAGATTTTATTTATTGAGAGAGAGCTCGCTGCAGTGCGGGGGGTTGGCACAGGTAGGGGCAGTGGGAGAGGGAGAGAGAGAGAATCCCAAGCAGGCTCCACGCCCAGCCTGGAGCCCGACTCTGGGCTTGATCTCATGACCCTGAGATCATGATGTGAGCTGAAGTCAAGGGTTGGACGCCTAACCAACTGAGCCACCCAGATTTCCCACGATTTTAGGTTTTCAAAGCTAATTAAACTTACCTTTTTTTGGCAACATTTCCTGAAATAGCCTCTGAAATAGCTTTTTTAAACTTTAGAATATATGCATAAAATAAATGTAGTAAGTTAAATATGGTTAAAACACTTTTGTTCCTCTGATAAAAGTGGCTTACAAGAAATATAAAAACAATTAGATTGCCTTTCCATTAGAATGTCAAGATGATATTTACAGATATGTTGAATTTCATTTATCTAGTATTTCTTAAAGGACCTACCATTTTCTTTTTTGTTTGTTTTTTAATTCTTATTTTTTTAAATGTTTTTATTTAAATTACAGTTAACTTACAGTGTAATATTGGTTTCAGGCATACAGTATAGTGATTGAGTACTTCCATGCATCACCTGGTGCTCTTCACAAGTGCACTCCTTAATCCCCATCACCTGTTTAACCCATCCCCCCCATCTTTTCCTTCTAGTAACCAACAGTTCTCTATAGTTAAGAGTCTCTTTCTTGGTTTGACTCACTCTCTTTACCCCCCTCCCCTGGCTTGTTTGTTTTGTTTCTTAAATTCCACCTATGAATGAAATCATATGGTACTTTTCTTTCTCTGACTGACTTCTTTCACTCAGCATAATACTCCCTAGCTCCATTTATCTTGTTGCCAGTGGCAAGATTTCATTCTCTCTGATGGCCAAGTAATATTCCATTGTGTGCGTACGTATTTGTATATTTTTATGTAAATTTTTACATATTTATATACCACATCTTTATTCATTTATCAGTTGATGGACACTTAGACTGTTTCCATAATTTGGCTGTTGTAGACAGTACTGCTCTAAACATCAGGGTGCATGTATCCCTTTGAATTAGTATTTTTTTTTATTCTTTAGGTAAATACCTAGTAGTGCGATTCCTGGATCATAGGGTAGTTGTATTTTTTCCTTCTTGAGAAACCTCCATACTCTTTTCCAGCGTGATTCCACCCATTTGCATTCCATCAACAGAGCAAGAGGGTTCCCCTTTCTCCACATCCCTGCCAACACCTGTTGTTTCTTGTGTTCTTTATTTTAGTAATTCTGACAGGGATGAGGTAATATCTTCTTGTAGTTTTGATTTGTATTTCCCTGATGATCAATGATGTTGAGCATCTTTTCATGTGTCTCTTGGCCATCTGGATGTCTTCTTTGGAAAAATGTCTATTCATGTCTTCTGCCCATTTTTAAATTGGACTATTTTGGGGGGGGTTTTGAGTTTGATAAGTTCTTTATATATTTTAGATACCCTTTATCATATATGTCATTTGCAAATGTCTTCTCCCATTCCTAGGTTGCCTTTTAGTTTTGTTGATTGTTTCCTTAGCTGTGTAGAAACTTATTTTGATGAAGTACCAATAGTTCATTTTTGCTTTTGTTTGTCTTTCCTCAGGAGACATATCTAGAAAGAGGTTATGGCCTGTGTTCTCCTCTAGGAATTGTATGGTTTCAGATCTCATATTTAGGTTTTTAATCCATTTTGAATTTATTTTTGTGTATTGTATCAGAAAATAGTCCATTTTCATTCTTTTTTTAAATTTTTTATTGTTATGTTAATCACCATACATTACATCATTAGCTTTTGATTCCATGATTCATTGTTTGTGCATAACACCCAGTGCTCCATGAAGAATGTGCCCTCTTTAATACCCATCACCAGGCTAACCCATCCCCCCACTCCCCTCCCCTCTAGAACCCTCAGTTTGTTTTTCAGAGTCCATCGTCTCTCATGGTTCGTCTAGTCCATTTTCATTCTTTTGCATGTTACTGTCCAGTTTTCCCATTTGTTGAAGAGACCATCTTTTTCCCATTGGATATTCTTCCCTGCTTTGTTGAAGATGATGTGACCTTATAGTTATAGGTTCATTTCTGGGTTTTCTATTCTTTTCCACAGATCTATGTGTCTATTTTTGTGCCAATTCCATAATGTTTTCATCACTACACCTTTATAATATAACTTGAAGTCCGAAACTGTGATGCCTCCAGCTTTGCTTTTCTTTTTCAAGGAGGACCTACCATTTTCTAAAGGAAATTTGCTTAAAGGACTTATTTACATCCCTAGAATTAATAGAAGCAACATTTCTCCTCCTTTTGCTCATATGCCTTATAATCCACTTGCAGCTTTATTGTATATGTGTTAGTATGTGTTCTACATCAGACTAAATCATTATTTCAAGCAACAGCATATTCTTTGTAAAGTTTTTATATATTACCAGTCTCTTTATTAATGGATATTATAATTCAGGAGCTATGTCATATATCCCATAAAATTGGTTTAAAAAATTTGATAATTAATACAGGAAAGAATTCCTTCTGCAGGACGCCACTTACGTTTTATGTACTGATGATAGTATTTTACATAAGTGATTTTTCATAGGATGCCAAGCTCTGTTATGTACATTTTATAATTTTGTACCAGAACCTTTTAACTTTTATTTTTTCAAAGATTTATTATTTAGAAAGAGAGAGCACATGCGCTGTGCAAACAGGGGAAAGGGCAGAGGGAGAGGGAGAGACAGAATCCTCAAGGAGACTCCCTGTTCAGTATGGACCCCAACTTGGAGCTCAATTCCAGGACCTTGAGATCATGACCTGAGCCGAAATCAAGAGTTGGCTGATAAACCAGTTGAGCCACCCAGATGCTCCAGAACCTTTTAACTTTTAAGAAATGTTTCACTGAAGACCCTTATCCTTAAAGACACTTTCTTTATGTTCTGTATCTTCAATTTTAGGGTTTTAGAGGGTTAATGCATTATATCCCTTTCCCTCTCTTGGAGCCAATAGAGAAATAAGAAAGTCTAATGTTTTGGGGTCAAAATAACAGCTTTTTACTGAATAAAAATTGGTTTGGAGGAGGTAGCTTTGTGCAACTCCAGGGTGCTTCATACATAATCTCTGAATTCATTTACCCATGAGCCTGCTGGGCTACTACTGGCAGCTTCTTAGGACATGTCAGTTAATGCTTTCGCATTAATATGAACTGTCTTTGCAAGTATACAGATATGTCTAGCAAAGCATATCCATTTAGTCCTGTCAAATAACTTCTCCCAAATCAAGCAGTGATGAAGGGTAGAGAAACCAGGTGTACTGTTAGCTGGTGTTACTCCTCTTAGAAACCTTAAGCAAAGGAAATAAAGGTTCATCTTAACCCTGAGTAATGCCTTAAATTGTCATAGTGAGACTTTCTGAGACTTTCTTTGAGGTTTTACTCAAAAATGAATCTGTCTTTACATAAACACATATATGTATGTACTTCATATGTTTTTAGTATCTATCTATATCTATTCCGTCTTTGACAATAGAGTTTCTGTAAATAATTCTTGTCTTTACATACTTGTTCTATGTAATACTTGTCACCAGTTGTTTGTTACTATTCCTGGGCTCAAACAGGTATAATTTTTTAGTTAACTTTTAATTGTCTTTAAAGAGGTCAACTGCTTTTGCTCTTTGGCATTAATTAAACACTAATCCACAGCTGTAGTGACAAAACTGTTAGAGAAATGGAAAATAACCAATTTCTGTAATCCCTGTTTTCCTCATCTATAAAAAGAAAATAGATTTTCTCTAAGATGCTATCAGTTCTGAAGTTCTAATGTCAGGTAAACAAACAAAACCCTGTATTCTCATTAAAAATACTGTGAGGTGTTGTCTTTCTTGCTTATTAAATGTGCCAGTTCAAATACAAATGCTTTATGAACTACGTTTATATGTGGATTAAGGTCTCTATTTACATAAATTTGAAAAGTGTGATTTTTTTTCAGTCTACTTTGTAGATGATAAAATTAACATATAGCAGAGTTAAGAAATGTAGATTGGGAATAGAATCCAGTTCATTATATGTACCTAGTATACTAAGTTATTTGGTGTAAATGCTTTGGGAACATGAGTTCTATCAACTTCTGTAATGACTTTTAGGTACTCTTCAGTATTTGTCCACAAATATTTTAAAAATTGTTATAAAATTTGATTAGGTTTCATTGTCCACAGTGCACTTGTTTCAGAAGCTCTTAGCAAAAACAGTGCTTTTAAAATAAAGCTAGTATAGGGGTGCCTGGGTAGCTCAGTTGGTTAAGCGACTGCCTTCCGCTCAGGGTCATGATCCTGGAATCCCAGGATCAAGTCCCACATTAGGCTCCCTGCTCAGCGGGGAGTCTGCTTCTTCCTTTGACCCTCCCCCCTCTGTGCTCTCTCTCTCTCTCTCTCATTCTCTCTCTCTCAAATAAAATCTTAAAAATAAAACAAATCTAGTATTACTATGCTAATATTTATATAAATAATCTTTTCTGAAGAATTGTATTCATTTATCAGTGTGTTTTAGTGTCAAGTAATGTAGGAACAGAAATATTCAATGTTCAAACCACCAAAAAAATCTATTTAGTCACATTTTGGGAACATAACTTTATTTTTTTTTTTAAGATTTATTTAGAGAAGGAGAGCATGTGAGTGGGAGTTGGGGCAGAGGGAGAGAGAGAATCCTCAAGCCAACTCACCACTTAGTGTAGAGCCCAACTCAGGGCTCAGTCCCAGGACCCTGAGATCATGACCTGAGCCGAAATCAAGAGTTGGCCACTTAACTGACTGAGCCACCCAGGCACCCCGGGAAGATAATTTTATAAACCAATTTCTCTTGCACATAAGCATTCTTAACATTGTTATTTACGATAAAGCCTTATATGTTTAATTCATTAAATGTTTGTTTTTTTATTTTTAGCACTCATAGGTAAGAAAAAATAATGTCAATCCTGTGAATATTATCTTTAACATATATCATTTTCTTTATGTGTATATATGTTAGATGGAAGATGGTGCTCCAAAGCATATCATCCAGATGACAGGATTTAAGATGGAAGAAAAGGAAGCTCTAGGCAAATTGCTTTTAAAACTAGATTGCACTTTTATTAAGAGTGAGGTGAGTACAGAAATTTACAAAATATTCAATATAAACTTGAAAAATAATAATGGTCTAAGAATGATAAAATGCCCTCTTGATAAGAATAAAGTGAATGTGCTATAAAGTCAATCTTACCTTAGTAACATTTTTTCATTTGCATTTTCCCTTCCAGAAATACAAAAATTGTACACATCTTATAGCTGAACGCCTGTGTAAGAGTGAAAAGTTTTTAGCAGCTTGTGCAGCGGGTAAATTAACTACCTTTCTCCCTTGAAAAAAAAATCTTCATGTTAAAAAAAGTACCTTAATCTCCTAAAGATAGATAGTATCATTATTATATCAAACATAATAAATGTGGTTTTATCTGAAATATTTTATCTGAATAGTTTTCTGAAAATATTTCTTACAATATCTTTGATTTTTCTAAGTAAAACTTTGTAACACATGAAAATGTACCAGAGAGGCAGGAATACTTACTTAACCAAAGATTTAGTGTGTTTTATGTCAGAAAAAATTTTTTAACAAAAAAGTTGGGCATAAGAATGCCCCCCCTTCAAAAAAATGCTTTAGTCAAAGTTTCGGCTCTTCTCAGTCAAGTTTGTTTTCTTTGATCTGTCGTTGGAAAGAATCTGTTTTTATTCTTCTTCTACTCTGTCGCCTCCCATCCATGATATGAAGCAATGATCACCCTATTGTGTTTTTCTAAGATTTTAAATTCCATAAACCCAACTTAGGACTTAGTGTCTTCCCCTCTCTGTCACCCTTGATGTTTCTTTTATAGTTTCTTCTACTGTGATTGAACTAGCATATCATTAGTTCACTGATCATCAAAAAAAAAAAAAAAAGTATTTTTAACTCAGTAAATTTATTAGTTTTTAGAGTAATTTTCTAGAAATATACTTGGATTTATTATTATCTCCACAAATGAAAACCTATATTGTCCAGGATGTTGAGAAAAATTACCACTGCCCCCATAAAGGAACTACAGAATATTAGATATTCTGAAAAATTCTCTAACTCAATAAATTTGTTTTACAAAGTGTAACACTGCATAAACATGATTTAAGAAGTTTTTAGCATAGGAAGAATAATACAGATCTCAGCCAGAACAGTGAATAACAATAGTAGACATAGCTTAAGTAATACCACATTTATTTTAGTAAGTCTTAGGTTTGTATTTAATTTCGTAATGTTTAGACTTAGAATTATTATGGGAAAGATTACATACAAAGTTCACTGACATCATAGACCTCTACCAAAAATTTGGGAAAACAAACATAATTCAAAGATAATGTTGGCATTGTAGCCTAAGAGTCTTGTGATGAAAAAGGTCAAACTTTATTTGATATTTGGTCTTTATTGTTGACCATTCATTAGAATCAAAATTCTTTTCTAACTGACAGTTGATTTGCTTTCTAGGAAAGTGGGTACTAACTAAGGACTACATAATTCATAGTGCCAAAAGTGGCAGATGGCTTGATGAAACAACTTATGAATGGGGCTACAAAATTGAAAAAGATTCCCATTATTCTCCTCAAATGCAATCTGCACCTAAAAGATGGCGTGAAGAACTGAAACGCACTGGTGCTCCAGGAGCATTCCACAGATGGAAAGTTGTCCTCCTTGTTAGAGCTGATAAACGAAGTGATTCTCTTGTAAGGTAAAATGAGATCTCATAAAAGCTAAGCAATGAATGAAAAAATAATTTTGGTTTGCTTGAATACCTTTTTGTATTTCTTTGAAATTATTGATGTCGTCCAAATGAGCCATGATGATTTACTCCTTAATCTCCGAGTTAAGTGATTCTGTACTTAATTAAGCGTATGTGTCTAATAGAATAAAATCTATTTTATAGTATTGCTTTAAATTATTCTTGGGTTTTTGTTTAACTTTCCATGTTAATTCTTTTGGCTAACTCAAGCAAAATAAAAAAAACTTGGAAGATATTTGTTTTCAGTTTTGAAGCAATTTAAAATTTTTATAAGTATTTATCACAAAGGCTTTTTTTTAGGGTTTATATAGTACAGTCTTCATGGTTCATGTTTCCTTCATTATTTCATTTCTCCCTAACTTTTACATCATATTTTTAAAATAATTCTTATTGAGTAAACTATATTCCGAGACTGCAATGACTTTTGGGGGGGTGCAAAGGCCTTTTGTCACCTTTATAGAAATATAATTTATAGGCAAGTAAAATGCACACATTTTAAGTATACATTTTGATAAATTTGGAGAAATTTATACACCTGTATCACCTCCCCACCACAGTCAAGATCTGCAACATTTATGTAATCTTAACAGTGTTCCTGTCATTACACATTTAATTCTGCCCACCAGTACAAGACAACCGTTGATTTCCTTTGTGTCACCGTACATTAGATGTGTCTTTTGTTTTTTTAAAGTTCATGTAAATGGAATTATTCTATATATACTTCTTTGATGTAGTTTCATTTGCTTAACTCATTATTTCTGAGATTCATCCAGGTTGTATTAGGAGTTCGTTCCTTTTGTTGCTGAGTAGTATTCCATTTTGCAGATGTATAACTATCTGTTTATTCACCCATTGATAGGCATTTGTTTTTTGTTTTTGTTTTGTTTTGTTTTTCACTTGTGCTAATATAAATAAAGCTTCTATGAACATTTGAGTACAAGTCTTCATGTACGTTTGTTTTTCTCTCTCTTGGGTAAATACCAAGAATGAAATTTCTGACTCAGATGGCAGTTGTATACTTAACATTATAAGAAAATGCCAAACTGTTTTCTGAAGTAGTTGTACTATTTTACATCTCCTCCTAGTAATGTTCGAGATTTCAATTGCTGTGCAATTACTTTGGTACTATTGTCCAAAAGTCACTTGACTATATTTGTATGGTCTATTTCTGGGCTTCTTACTCCATTGGTATCTGTGTCTACCTTATACTAAAAACACACTGTTTTGGTTACTGTAGTTTTATAATGAGTCTTGAAATCGGGTTGGGTGAGCCTCCCAACTTTGTCTTATTCAAAACTGTTTTGGTGAATTTGAATTTTTATATTTCCATATACATTTTAGAACCACCTTGTCAATTTCTACAAAAAAGCAAGCTAGGATTTTTATTGGGATTGTAATGAATATGTAGGTCAAATTGGGAAGAATTGAGATATTAACAATATCGAGTTGTCCTATTTATAGATTCCCTATCTCTCCAGGTCTTTAATTTCTGCCACTAACGTATTACAGTTTTCACTGTATAAATCTTGTACATATTTTGCTAAGTTTAATCCCAGGTACTTCCTGTTTTGGGATGCTATTATAAATGGATTGATTGCTCTGAAAGGTTTTATGTGCATCTATTAAGATGATTGTCTTTTCTCCTTTATTCTGTTAATATGGTAAATTATTTTGATTGATTTTAAATGTTAAACCAAACTTGTATTCCTGAACTAAACTGTACTTCATCATAGTGTGTTACCATTTTTAAAAATTGCGGATTCTGTCTGCAGATATTTTGTTAAGAATTTTTGTGTCTTCAGTCTGAGCAACTGAAAACTGTAAGCATACATAAATTTAATATCATGGCTTTTTTTTTTCTTCCATAACTAGGAATTAAGAAATGGTTGCTCACTCTGACCATTTCTTTTTTTAGAAAAAAAGAGACCTCCCAGGACTTGGGGTGGGGGGATTGGAATCTAAAGGAGGCCCCACTCCCAGTTTGGAGCCTGACACGGGGCTCAATCTCAAGACATTGAGATCATGACCTGAACCAGTATCAAGAGTTGGGCACTTAAACTACTAAGCCACCCAGGTGCCCCACACTATGACCTTTTCTGTTCAGCATTTTACCAGAGATACTAGACAGTGAAATAAGGCAAAGAAAATAAATTTAAGAGACATAGAGTTAGATAGAAAGAAATAAAAGTAATTGTCTTTATTTCCAGGAGATATGTATATATACTAAATAACTTATCCAGAAAAGCTATTAGAAGTAATTATTGAATCCAGCAAGATGACAGAGTAGTAAGTCACTACATAAAAATTAATGGTGTTTTTATATGCTAGTAATGAACAATTGGAAATTAAAAATTTAAAAACAATATATTACCTGTGGTTTTTAGCAATTTGATGATGCGTCCAGATGTGTATCTTGCTTATTGTCTATTATTTATTCATGTTATTTGCATGGAGTTCTCTGAGCTTCTTGGACATGTGGCTTTTTATCTTTTATTAATTATGGAAAATTCTCAACCATTATGTTTTAAATTCTGTTTTCTTTTTCTTGTGCTCTATTACCTATGTTTTAGACCAATTAATTCTTTTCCACAGTTTTTGTATGTTCTATTTTGTTTTTAACTTTTTTCCCATTTTTGTGTTTCAGTTGGATAATTTCTATTGACCTATCAAGTTAATTGATTCCATCCTCAGTTGCATGCAGTCTGTTCATAAGCCTGTCAAAGAGATTATTCTTTGATATAGTAACTTTTATTTCTACCATTTTTATGTACTCAGTGCTCAGTTCCTGATCTCTTAATGCAATTTGTTCAGTTTTTCCTTTGTATCTTCAAACATTTCAGTCATAGTTATTTTAAATCACTTTCTGATAATTTCAACAAATGGATCATCTCTCTGTGCTTTATATTCCTTTATCTCTTGACGGTTTGGTTTTCTTCCTTTTTGTGTATGTCTTATATTTTTTTATTGCATGTATAGATACCACATATAAAACAATAGAGGTTCAGATAAGTATTTAGATCCAAAAATGGGCTTACTTTTTCTGTAAGGCAATTAGTATGGGTAGTTGACTTAATCTTGTCAGTTTTTGAGCAGGTTTTGGATTTTGTTAATGCTATAGTTACCTTCAATGCATCCTTTCTGGTTACTCCTGCAGTGGAGTACAGTTTCTTTGTGCTTGATCTGAGTCCTGGGGTGCTGGAGGTTTTTTTAATTGATGTTTTTGCCTCACCCTCATTTTTCAGTAGTCCCTGAAGCACTGCTGGGTCACAGGACTTTCTTGTCATTCTCTTCCTCTCTTGCTTGTTACTCATCTCTAGGTTGGGGGTAAGAGGAGGTGGGTTTTTGGTTTTGCTGATAGACTTCAGTCTTAAGCATTCTTTGTGTTCTTGTTCTCTGGGGTTGGGACTTTCTCAATATTTGTGTCTCAGTCCCCCATGGCAGCCAAATTCTGCTTTGTATCTGTGGGCAGGGTTTTGGCAAGAGAGAATTTCTAGCCTCTGCTCCAGTATTAGATTTCTGCTTTGTATTGATGCAGGAACCTATATTTGAGTGGCATTTCTTCTGCCCCTTGTCCAGGGACAGATGACTTTTGCCTCGTCCAGAAACAGTGGATCCTTTTTTGGGCTATGCAGCAGGAGGTTTTCTTGCCCCTTTCTCAGGGCACATGGATTTTACTTGTATTCTCCCAACAGAAGCAGTGCATCTTTTCCTGGATTCTGAAAGTATATGACTTTCTTACCTTACCCCAATAACTTAGGACGTTTGCTTCATATGAGAGAAGGATCCAGGGACGTGGACCAGGTTTAATGTCTGTCTCTTGGTGGGCAGCCAGTCCTCACTGGCCTACTTGTGCTACCTAGTAGGGAATCTGTTTTCTGCCTGTAATCTTTTTCGTGAATACTGAAGCAAAGGCAAAGAGCTTGTGAGTGAGGGCAGACTTGCCTTGAGTCAGTGACTCCCAGATATTATAAATTGTCATGGTACTTGCACTTGGCCCTTAAATTTGTTAGAGAGTTTTACCTGATTTTTACCTACTTTTATGACAGCTACTTCTCTCCTGCACCCTGGCAAAATGAAATAGTTTTGAGTGTCCGGTCTCTTCATAAAGGGCCATATCATTATCACTCTTTGGGAAATTAAGTTTCTTGGTTGGTTGTTACCTCAGTTCTCTGATGGGTTCATGAAATGTTAAGATTTTTTTTTAGATTATTTGGCTTTTTCTTTCTTTTTTTTAATATTTTATTTATTATTTGAGAGGGGAGAGCACGAGTGGGAAGGAGGAGCAGAGGGAAAGGGAGGAGCAGACTCCCCGATGAGCAGGGATCCTGATGCGGGGCTCGATCCCAGGACCCGGAGATCATGACCTGAGCCAAAGACAGATGCTTAACTGACTGAGCCACCCAGGCACCCCGATTTGGCTTTTTCTTATTGTTAGGTAATAGTGTTCTCTTGTGGCTTTCTAAATCCTAAGCAGAAGCAGAACTTTCATGAAACTTTTGAGATGTTAAAAGTTAATCAAAAACTAATTTTTTCAAAGGTTGCTGGCAACTGTAGTTCCTTTTTTGTGGTTTAGAATGATTTCCTTGGAAGTATGTTGCCTTCTGAGGTAGCTACTTCCCTAAACTTCTTTCATTATTGTTTTGGCTTATGGAGGTGACTTTTCCTTAGGGAATAAATTCAGTATTCTTGATTCTTAAAAGTCTTTCCATATCAAGAAATGGATAAGTAGAAAGAAGGGCATGATTTCTTCAATATCTTCTCTGGGCAAATTATAATTTAAGTAATCACTGCAGTAGTTACTCTCCATGGCACTCAACCCAGAGGAACTTAATTCTTTCAGAAAGTTCCACTCCTATTCCTAGGAAGTAAATGATTTAGATAATTTGACTGAATAGGCTTTAAAAAAAATACTTTTTATACATTTTTATTTAGAGTTCTGGAGGCTGGAAAAGCAAATGTTATTTTACCAAAAAGTTCACCAAGTGGAATAACTCATGTGATTGCCAGTAATGCAAGAATCAAGGCTGAGCAAGAAAAAGACCATTTTAAGGCTCCATTTTATCCAATTCAGTATCTAGGGGATTTTCTTTTAGAGGTAAGTAAAATAAATAAAGAACATTTTTGAGTGTTTATTTTATAAAATACCCATATTGTGAAATATGTTAAAAATTAAAATATGTTCTGAGAAAATTAAAATATGTTCTGAAGTTTAAAAATACAGTGATTGGAAGTATAGTTAACCCTTGAACTGCATGGATCAACTTAGATTTTTTTTTTTTAATTCAGTACAGTACTGTAAATATTCTCTTTTCATGATTTTCTTAACATTTTCTTTTTTCTAGCCTATCTTATTATAAGAATAGAATATGTAATCCATAAAATATGTTATTCAACTTTTATTGGCAAGGTTTCTGGTCAACAGGCTATTAAGTTTTGAGGGGGCTAAGAGTTATATATAGATTTTGGACTGTAGGGGGTATTGGTGCCCCAATCCCATTGTTCAAAGATCAGCTATAATTAAAGTGACATATTTTTAAAGGCTTTGCTCTCAATTATTTAAATATTTGAGAATATTTGTGATAAATGTGGAAGAAGCTTGATGAATTTAAAATTTATCTTATTTTGAGTCTCTATTTTAGTTTTCTGTGCTTTAGTGATGTTTACTACAAACTAATTTTAGCTTTTTAATGTCAGAGTGTAAATAAAATAGCAGTGGACCATGGTATCATATGGTATCATTTAAGAATTTGTGGATATTTTTCCCATGGGAAAAAAAAAGAGGAAGCTCTTTGTAAGGATTTAGAAATATTTTCCTGTCCTGTTCCTTGACCTCTCTCTTCCCACTTAGTGCAAAAACCACTTCTTAAGTTGTTTGAATGGGAACAGTCCTAGAAGAAATTCTCTGGAGATAAGAAAAGAAGAATTTTTAAGAAGGGTCACTCAAGGTAGAGAAACCTCAGTATATCTAAAAACTATACTTTGGTCTTTTAGAAAAAACTGGCTCCTTAAATGTTTCCCTCTCAATAGATGCTATAACCTTTTACTAATAATTTATGTTAGAGACCTGGGAATCACCCTTGAAACCTTCCTTTCCCTTATTCCCCACATCTTGTCAATCACCAAGTCCTATTGATTTTATCATCTTAAATACTCAGATTACAGTGCTTCTCTCTTCCTATAGTAGCATCATCCTGAGTTCATCCTCTTTCCCCTGCCCTCCTGAAATAGACTCTTAATTACTCTCTATCTTTTAACTCTTGGTAGTATAGTAATTAATTACTCTTACCTTTTTTCTTGTCCATTCTACTTCATTCAGAAGAAGCAGCCAAAATGTTCTGTGTAAAACAATTCTCATCTTGTTACTGTCCTACTTAAACCCTCCCAATGGCTTCCCATTGCCTTTAGGATAAAGTCCTAAACTTCTAACATGGCTTAAAAGTTCCTCACAGAATTCTTGTATCCTGCTCAATTTTTTCTGTGCTCAACTATAACAAAACTGCCTTCTCCCAGTTTCTTAAACAGCAAAGCCACTTCCTACCTCACTGTCTTCTCAAAAGCTACTTTTTTTCCCTGAAAAGGTCCTCCCCAGTACTCTCTGTGCCTGCCTGCCTTCTGTTCATCATTCAAATTCCAGTTATAATTATGCCTCTTCAGGGAATCAACTGGCTGATTACTTGGTTAATATCTGTTTTCCCCATTTAAACCAAAAGGATCATGTCATCAAGGTGATACCTCTCTTTTCCATAGTTATAGCCGAATAATCTTGCGTAAAACCTGGCACATGAGTTCTCATTTTATGTTAAATTAATAGAGAAATTACAAAATATCTTTGAGTCTTCCAAAAATAGATGTAATACATCATTCTATAATTACCTTTCTCTACTGAGTAGCAGCAATGTAGATTGGAAATTTGACCTTATTTCAAGGGATGGATCTGCTTGGACTCTAGATGATCTCATTGCCTTTGACGATGATTGGTCTTGGAATGGGCATGTGAACCAGTTCCGATCCATGGGACATGAAGAGTAGTATGTAACAACTTCTGGGAAGTTTCTTCATCCTTCTGAAGAGATAGCACTGGCAGCTGGCTCTTGCTAGATGTGAACATGGAAGAATGTAATCTAAATTATTACATGCAGCCAATTTTGACCATGAGGGGAAGTATCCTTAAGATGAAACCAACCCTGTAGATAGCAAACTGTAGAGACATGATGTGGATCCTTGCAAAGATCCTTTAGTTGCTGGATTAGCCAACCCTAAAATCTGTCTTAGCACTGGACCACATTACCATGCTGTGAGGTAGTAACACTGTCCATATTATTTACATTACTTTGAGTTGGTTTTCTGTTACTTGCAGCCAAAAGCATCCTATCTGATCTACATATCTGAACAGTTTAACTGTTAATAGAATGAAAGCCATTCTTAACTAGATTAGTAAAAGTATCTGAATTTTCTTTTTTCTATGGAAAGAAATGAATAAAGTGTAAAATATGATATGCTTTATCCATAGTCTGATTTTACTGCAGTAATTTGACAGCATTCAGATTCAGTTGCTGAAATATTGGAGGGCAGCAATAGTATATCAAGTAAAAGTAGCAGATACTCTATATTTGTTTTAGAATACATTGTTTTATAAATTCTGGATTAGGCAGGTAGGAGTTCATTACTATTCCAAATGAGGAAGGCATTTTGTGATTACTTCTGAGAAGAAAATATTTAAGTTCATGGTAATTTCTTTCTTTTTTCTACCACTTTGGCATATAGCATATCACATTCCTCATTAGATGGATTCTGAAGTATCCTCTGAGAGTTGCCATGCAAAATGACAGAGTTAAAAGTAACAAGCAATTGTTTAAAAAAAGTTTTGTTCAACCTGCTTATACTTTTTTTGGAGAGCTCCTGAGTAACAGATTTAGGAATCTATTTAGTTCAGGTTTATAGATAATTTATTGAAGAGTTTTGATGTACCAGGCCCTATGCTGTGTGCTAGGCAAAATGAGTAAGACCACATGTCAGATTTCAAAGTGCTTACTATTTAGTGGTGAAAACAGAACATGGAAACTATTACATTTAGTGTGTGTTGTGCATTGACAAAATCAAGTGCAAGGTGCAGGAATATAGAGGAACAAATGACTAATGTATCTCAATTGTTTGGCCCAAGGAAGGCCTTACCAAAAACAAAAAAGAAAAAAGACGATACTTAACTTCTTTTGACTCTCTGCCTAAGAGAGAAAATAAAAAGTGAACCACAGAAAAGTCTTAAAGAAATACAGTAGGAACGATAGAAGAAAACATACATTTTTTTTGTGGCAGATCAACTGATTTGTGACCCAGATTTATAATTCATTAGTTTTTTGTGCACAGGAAAGTCATTTATCCTGAGACCAAATTTCTTCCTTTGTACATAGAAGCTAATACTATCTTACTTTGGTTGTTGTCAGAACTATTACAGCTGTTACTCTGGACTAATATTTATTGAGTGATTACTATGTGCCAGGCTGTCTGCTAAGCATTATGCACCCTTGATCAATCTATCTGTCTACTTATCTTTCTTTTCTTTCTTTTCCTCTTTCCTTTTTTTTCCTTTCCTTTCCTTTCCATCCCATCCTTCCTTCTGTCCTTCCTCTCTCTCTTCTCCACCCAGCATGGGGCTTGATGTCACAACCCAAGATCAAGAGTTGCATGCTCTCCCGATGGAGACAGCCAGGCACTCTTACATACCCTTAACCTTATTTTAAACATCATATTCCTATGTCTATGTATTATAGCCTCATTTTATAGTTGGCAAAATGAGGAACAGTCAGGTTAAATTATTTGCCCATGCTCCTACAACTGTCATGTGTCAGACCAAAAATTTAAGGTCAAGCACTCAGTAAAATTTAAGTATTCTCTCCTCGAGCCCCCTTTCTTCTATTCAGTTTGGGTATTATTAGGTAACCTTGATATTCACCTGGTCTCTTTCTGGTAGTTAAAAATATCTAATGCTGTTAACAGTACCATAACTAGTAGTCAATCATAAGATCTTGAGATACCATTTAACAATCAGGGTATAGATACTAGTTAAGGACCATATAGAGTACTCTTTGCTTGACCTCTCTGATTCTGTATCCTGTGTCATGAATTCATTCAAGTTGTGTGGTAGATGCCATGGCTGAATCAAGGACTAAGACCCAGAGACCAGAGTCTCTCTATACCTAGCATAAAACAGTAAACCCCATCAAGTATCTGAATCAGAAGCCAGGACAGCTGTCATTGCCACATTGTGCTGCTCTACTCCTAGATAATAGAATAATTTACTAAAGAAGTAGACTTTTGGTCATCTATTTGGAACACACAATTATACTCTATAAAAGAGACTAGACATGACCCTTTTTTCATAGGTCATATAGGAGATAAACACTTAACACAATACCTAGTACATAGTTGGTACCAAAGGAGTATTTATAAAATAAGGAATAAGAAGGGCGCCTAGGTGGCTCAGTTGGTTAAGCATCTGCCTTCAGCTCAGGTCATGATCCCAGGATCCTGGGATCAAGCTCCACCTCGGGCTCCCTGCTCAGTACGGAGTCTGCTTCTCCCTCTGTCCCTCCCCTGCTCATGCTTGCTGCTCCCTCACTCACTCTCTCTGAAGTAAATAAAAATCTTTATAAGAAATTTTTTTAAAAATTAGAAATAAGGAATAAATAAATATTTACAGATAAAATAATTCCTATATATTTCATATATTAGTCAATTAGCATATTGGTGGTTTGGAGAAAAATACACATTGATCATTTAACTCTATAAAAAGTAAATTATTTTAAAGAGCTTCCAAATGTCATAGTTTATCAGGTTATGGTTTTTAATTAGTTAATTTATGTAAGGTACTTGCGTCATACATCTTAATTCACAGATCAGTATTTAACATCTTGAAATGGATACATAAGTAAATATATTCAAGATTAGAAAACAGTATGTTCTTGCCTAGTTGTTAATGATAATGGCATGTTCTTTTGCTTTACTGGATCCAGTACTGGGTTACTGGAATCTATATGGGAGATTAATTTGTTCTGTATTGTAGACCTTTCTTGATGTTCTGGGCTGTAAGGATTTATCCTCCCATTGTCAACCAGGTTTAAATTTGAAGCCAGAAACTCGCTTTTATCCCACTTCAAGTTGTCCTTAACAAAAATTATTGTTTGTACATTCAGAGCAATTCTTTCTTTGATGCCTGGAATAGGAAGGAAGAAAAGTCTTGATTTTTCTTAGTTTTCAGTTTTACTTTCTTGAGTAACTAGAAAGTCTGTCAGGTACTCTCAGGAATTGTTCTTTGATTGGAGGTTTGCAGCCTGCTAAAAGACCCTCACATCTACATAGGAATCCCAGTACAAGTGAAAGGGAACCAAAGATGATACCATAGGCCTTACACATTTCAGCTTATATCATAATTGTTCCTTAGGAGGACAGTGATTCTCTTACATCTGTGTAAAGGTAGTGAATCTCTGAATAATACCCTTCCTTAAGCACATTGTAAGATATGTCACAGACTCATTTTTACTCTCATCTCTTTATTTTGCTGAACTTTTAGAATTCTATGTATAGATACATATGTCACTGTCTTTAACATCATTGGTCGGTGGTGTATGAATTCATTATGGATTTCTTGGCAAGAAAAATTTAAATATTTGAGATAAAGTTAGGTGAAAATAATTGTTTATTGCTATTCAAGTAAAATAAGACCTGTGAATTCTTCATTAAGCCTCTTTTCCTCTTTGTAGTAGACTTGTAGATGAGAAGTCTTATCAGTAAAAAGCTGAAAAATAGAAGTAATCTATAATCTGAAACTTTTTTATCTACATTGGATCTTTAACTTGGACAGGAACTAGATAAAATATTTCTGTTCATGATTATTAATGAAAAGGATTGATTGTTACTAGACCAACAAAGCATTATATTTTTTGAAGATACACAGAAATCACTTTTATTATTCAGGACTTTTGTTTTGAATTATTTTCCTTGAAAGAATTTACTGCTGTTTTTTAACTTTTGATTTAGGAGAAGGGATTTTACCTTCTTTTGCAGTTAGATAAAGTAGGGTAACATAAAAAGTATATGTTGTTGAAATTATACTTAATTAATTGCCTGAACCATTTATATATACATACAGAAAGAAATTCAGAATGATGAAGATTCCCAGAGCCATTCTGTTTGGAATAAACATAGCAATCAGGAAAAAAACAAAGATTTCTGGAAAGATGTGGGATTTCTTGAAATGAAAGGTGCCTTAAAAGAGACCATGTATAGAACCCAGGTAAAACTTTATGGGCCAAAAAATGTTCATTTCTCGTTCTTAAATAATTATTTGAGAAGCACTGTATGGTAGAAATTACACGAATTTTGAAATCAGAGCCAGTATTTGAACCCAGCTCTGTGTTTTATCATCTGTGATTTGAGCTTGTTCAAGATATTGCCCTATGTATCTGTTTTTGAGACTCTTATTGAAATAATGCATATGTGCATATAGAAACACAGTTCCTAACATGTAGTGTGTTTTCAACACGAGAAATACTTAAAATTCCCGTGAATGTTTAATAGAAGTATATTTCTTATAAAGGATTCTTCTCTCTCAGCAATATGTATATTCATGATTCATGATCTAAAGTCTAGTATTTATGCTGCATATTGAACAAAAATATTTTAAATGATACAAATGAATTCTATTCTGATTTAATAAGGAAAACAAACAGGAAGGACTTTGAACTTGGAGCAATGAAAAGTAGATTAAGAAAGTGTATATGCGGCTCTCATGTAAAACTTTTCATATAGCAACCAAAAAAAGGCATTACTACTTCTACTCTAGAATAGCTAATGTTTAATTATGCTAAATATCATACTGTGTTTTATAAAACAGATTCTGTGGTTGATTTACCAAATCCTTGGCCTATTAGTTATTATTACTTAGTCTAAACTAAAATTTTTTTTAAAGATTATTTATTTGAGAGAGAAAGAGGGCACGTGAGGTGGGGAGGGGCAGAGGGAGAGGGAAAGGGAAAGTAGCAGATTCCCTGCACAGCACACAGTGACCCTGAGATCACAACCTGAGTCCACCTAAGTTGGCTCAACCAAGAGTCACAACCAAGAGTTGGACGTTCAACTGACTGAGCCACGCAGGCACCCCTAAACTAAAATATTTTTAAATGTGAGTAGAAAGAAAAATTCTGCTTTTAATACAACTGTCAAAAATTGTACAAAGAGAGCTTGAAGAACTGGAACTTCATAAACTCAACAGTGCCTTAAATTATATATGAGAGATTAGATAAAACTTTACAACAGATTAAAATATTAATACAATTTTTTTCTGGCTTTTCTGAAGTAGTTGATATTTATGTGATTTATAAGACTGCTTTCTATGATTAATTACACGTACATGGTCTTTTTTTTTTAAAGATTTTTATTTATTTATTTGAGAGAGAGAGAATGAGAGATAGAGAGCACGAGAGGGAAGAGGGTCAGAGGGAGAAGCAGACTCCCTGCTGAGCAGGGAGCCCGATGCGGGACTTGATCCCGGGACTCCAGGATCATGACCTGAGCCGGAGGCAGTCAATTAACCAACTGAGCCACCCAGGCGCCCCCACGTACATGGTCTTAATAAAAGGCTTTTTGAGCTAATCTGTCTGAGAAAAATGCATCATAAGCCACAGTATAAAAATTTTGACATTCAGAAAAGAATGTAAAATGATGGGAGTTACTGAAATTTTTTTTTTTAACATGGAAAATGAATCAAATGGAGATTACATGAAAGATAGGGATATGAAAATACATCAGTTTATATTGTATAACACTAAAATTCAGGTAGAACTTTCTATTTTTAAAAATAAGTTTCCTTGTACAAAATAACAGACTCCTAAACATAGAGAACTAATGGTCACCAGAGGGAAGGTGGGGGCAGGATGGATGAGATAGGTGACAGGGATTAAGAGCACACTTACCATAATGAGCATTGAGTAATGTATAGAATTGTTGTATCACTACATTGTATGCTTGTAACTAATATAATGAATATATATAATATATAATGCATATATAATATAACTTTGTATAATGAATAAACAATTTTAATACTCACTGATTTTTATTGTAACTATATGTTCTATAAAATGATTTTTTGAGATTTTTTATCTGATATGCCTAATAATGGCAAGATTCTATTTGGTTTAGGGTCCAAAATTACTTTTAGAAATATTTGGAAAAATAGGAGCACCTGGGTGGCTCAGTTGAGCGTCTGCCTTTGGCTCAGGTCATGATTTCAGGGTCCTGGGATTGAGTCCCGCGTCTGGCTCTCTGCTCAGCAGGGAGTCTGCTTCTCTCTCTCCCTCTGTGTTCTCTCTCTCTCTCTCTTGCTCTCAAGTAAATTAATGAAAAGCTTTAAAAATTAAAAAAGAAATACTTGGAAAAATAAAATAATGAAGATAACCAAATTCTGTTTTTGACTAATCATATGACAAATGGGGGAGGAATAAAAGCAGAGATTCCAAGAAAGATTAAGTTAATGAAAGTACCTACATGAAATGTATATGTGAACACAATATAAACCTTTCTGAATTAAAAATCTACATTTCTCTGCTTCATTTTAATGTAACTAAGATGTAATACAATTTACAAGGATCTTTACTGTAATCTTGTATGTATGTTTTAGAAAACCTACCTTCCTGAGTGGGTTTTTCTGTTGTGACTTGCACTGGTTGTGTTAAGGCTATGTTTCACCCACAGTCTAACTGAAGTATTCTTACATGTAGAAAGAAATGCAAAATCATGATGAAGATGTTAATGTTAGTTCTCTTTTGACTGAACATCACAAAAAAGAAAAATTCAGAGATTCTAGTAGAGATTTGAAATTTGTGAAAATGAGAGATGCCTTAAGAAGGCACACGTGTGGAAGTCAGGTAAGACCTTCCAAGTGAAAAATAATTTTTATTTTACAACTCTTTTCTAAATATGTCGAATGTAATGATATTCATAAAATCGTTTCTTCTAACTTACGTGTACAGAGATGTTTATAAGGCATTTGTGTACGATTTTAAAAAGAATACAGGGAGTGTTATGTATCCACCAGCTAGGTTAAGAAATAGAGCATTACCAGTTTCGTAAGACCCTACTGTGTGTCATTCCCAAACTGTATCCTCTTTCTCTCTTTCCCCTGGGTGACCTCTGTCTTGGCATTTGTTTTGTTTTCTTGTTTTTCATTATAGTTTTGTCAGCTGTGTGCTTATCTCTAGCAATATATTGCTTAGTTTTCCCTGTTAATGAACTTTTTGTAATTGGTGGTATTGATAGTCTTCTGTGACTTGCTTTTTTTCTTTTTTACTGGCATATATAATGTTTAATTGATCCATTGATTTGCAACTCTATCTTTAACCATTTTACTTACTGATATAAGTAAATTTGGGTTTCGTTTTCTTGGTTTGTGTCTGCTTGCTTGGTTTTTGCAGTTATGAAGAGTTGTGCCATGAACACTGTGAACATTTTCTTACACGACTCTTGGTGCACATGTTCAAGAGTTTCTCTAGCTTAGGATATATTCCTTGGGGTGGATTGCTGGGTCGTAATAAGGACTGTGCATGTTTAACTGTAACAGGTAATGCCCAACTGTTTTCCAAAATGTTTTACTAATGTAGACCCACTTTAACAGTGGATGAGATTTCCTCTTCTGCAAAACTATTTTTTAATGTTGTTTACTTGTGTTGTAAGTCATACTCTTGAGTTTATTTGGATTTTGTAACACGTATCATTCATGTTGAGATTTAATTGTGGTCTAAATACTTGTAGAAGGAAATTAAGAAAAAGGATGAAGATATTCAAAGGAGTTATACTTTGAGGAAAAAACGCAAAAAAGAAAATGAAAGAGATTCCAGGAAAGACATTGAACATAACAAAATTAAAAGTACCTCAAGAAAGCACATATATAGAGATCAGGTAAAACTTTGTAAGCTAAGCTAAACAGTTAATTCTCTTTGGCTTCCATAATGTAATCTAGACATATAATCTTATTTTATAATTGCTTGCGGTGTCAAATATAACCTGCATGTCTTATGAAAAAAAATGGTCTTCAGTTGATCTGGTGTGATATTCATAACTAATCTTGTAATTAACTTTGGCTTATAAGGACAGTATTTTTTACATGCATACACAAGGATATCTGAATTAATAATCAGGATATTCAAATACATTGTTTTGCCTGAATGTCACAAAAAGTAAAAGAAACAAAGGTTCTGAAAAAAAAAAGAGGCTAAAATTCCTAAAATAAAAATACCTTAAGACTACATGTGTATGTAGTTTGGGTAATGCATTGTAATCTAAATTTTAGTTTTTGTCTTGTTCTTCCCTGGTATAATACAGATCATTTTTAATAAGATAACTTGTCTTTTGAACGGGATCCTTCTTGAGTTCATTATTCTAAAGTATAACTTGATTTTATCTAAACTGTACCATGTTTGTATCATATATTCAGAAGGATCTTCAGAAAAATGATAAAGGTAAATAAATAATGAATCATGTTATGTGTGACCATGGCAACAAAGGGGCTGAGGGAGGAGATTCCAAGAAAGATTGGGAACAGGTTAGAAGGAAAATTACCGTAGGTAAAACTTTCCAAATTAAAATGTTTGCTTTTTTTTAAACTTTTTATTTCATTGTATAATTATTATAAATTATGATTTTAAGGATCTTTGTTGCGGTTAATGCTGCATGAATGTGTTCTTGTATTCTGTTGTTTATTATGATACTTAACATTTGTGGTGATATTGTCTTTAGTACATTGTCTAAAGTACTTTTACATGTATGCAGAAAGAAATGAAGAATTCTGTTTTTGCTGATCGTGCCAAAGAATCAAAAACCAACGATGTCAGGACAGATGTGGATATTACTGAAATAAAAAATGAGTTAAGGAAGCACATATATAGAGCTCAGGTAGAACCTGGCATACTAAAATTTTCTATATTTCCTATCCTTCTCTAGTAGAACCAAAATATAATAATAATAGTAATGACTCATTATTATGTTTAATGTGTCTTAAAATTTTCTGTTTATTAATTTGTTATGAACAGTAATATCTTTGTACACTTAATAAAT
Source organism: Callorhinus ursinus (assembly GCF_003265705.2). Taxonomy (NCBI): domain Eukaryota; kingdom Metazoa; phylum Chordata; class Mammalia; order Carnivora; family Otariidae; genus Callorhinus; species Callorhinus ursinus. The sequence continues at coordinate 11,826,157 of NW_027397065.1, forward strand.
AAGCTGAATTCTCTGCCATTTATAGCTCAGTAAAGCTACAGATAAATTAGGTGTCTATAGACTGCTGTATCTTGGTGCTAAAATGCTTGCCAGCTTGGGCCGCCTGGGTGGCTCAGTCGGTTAAGCGTCTGACTCTTGATTTCGGCTCAGACTATGATCTCAGTGTTGTGAGATCGAGCCCAGAGAGAGAGATTTTCTCTCTCCCTTTCTGCCTCTCCCCCTCTCCCTCTACCCATTACCCTTCTCTCCCCTCTCTCTTTCTGTCTCTGTCTCCCTCTCTAAAAGAAATAATAATAATAATAAAATGAAAAAAATAAAGTAAAATGCTTGCTAGCCTGATATTTGATGTCGAGGCCCTTTTCTGATGACCTGAGTCAGCCTCAGTGTTAGGCAGTCCTTTAGAGTTTTGGGGGAAGGACTTTCTCAGTGATCTTGCCCTGCCCCCAGTGGTAGGGGATTGCTAATGATTTGGGACCATGATCTTTTCTTTCCCTTCTCCAGGGGTAAAGATTTTGTTTTCCTCTTCCCTTACCCAGAGGGTTATGGGTGTTCACTTCTACATCCTAAGTGGAAGCCAGAGCTTTATCATTGTTCTAATTTGTATTTCTTTTGGCAGTAGTAAGTTTGAGCATATTTTATACCTTCACTTGCCATTTGTGTATTTCTGTCTTTGTCATCTGCTTGCTTATATTCTTTTTCAGTTGTCCATTAGGTTATTTTATATCATAGTATCTAGAACTCCTTATATAATCAGAACATTATCTCTTTTTATGTTGGTTACGAGTATTTTTCCAGTATAATCTTTTAAACAAATACATAATTATAGGTATTTTAAAACAATAAAGATTCTACATGTTATTATATAGAAAACATGACCACCTTTTTTTCTTCTGTGGACTTTTATACAAAATGTTCTCTCATTTATATTTCTAATTATTAAAATACTAAGGACAGTAGACCTCTTCAGGTCTTCAAAGGAATATGACTTTATTTTTTAAGTTAGTTTAGAAAGAGAAAATAGAGAATGTTCACATTTATGAGTGTGCTATTACTTTAAAATAATGGAAGATACTAGTCTGAGTAAATGTGTATCAGTATCAGATCAATTATGGCTATTAAGGTGCACCTGAGTCCATTGTGTAAGTTTGCCCAAGGTTTTATTTTTTGTACACTGAAATGTAATTTTCTACCTAAAAAGATGCTTAATTTTGGTAATGTGTTTTCTCTTTTGTAGGCTATCAGATACAGCTGCATTAGAATAGATAAACAACCAGTGTACAATATTGAGGTAAGGGGCTTGGAGTAGGGTGGTGATGGAGTCAAAAAAGTAAGCTTTGTGTTTTGCTGTTTTTAGTTACTTTGATATAAAGGAATGTGTTGTCTGCATAACAAAGCCTCCTGTCAAACTTGAAATGTACTTTTTCTAATCAGAAATGAAAAAGAAAAATAATATTCTGACAAAGCTCCAAAAAATTGCATATGGTAGTACAAACTGATAACAAGAATTAAAAACTTAACTTGTGCTCATCATGGATGAGTTATGTAGCACTGTTATCACATTTCATAGCTTTCATAATTATTACTTCTAGATTAAATTTTCAGTATAATATTTTTAAAAGTATATTATTTCCTTTGTATCCTTTAAAATTTATTTCATGTAGTCTTTTCAGAGTATTTTAATTCTCTGCTAGTTGGGTGTAGTTATTTTGGCTGTTAAAAATATTTTGACCAAGGGGAATGTACTTCATGGAACTCTTAGAGTTTATATTAATATGCACCCTCAGAGTGATTCTGTGACCCTATAGCAAATATTGTGCTTGATGACATCTTAATATATTTAGTATATCTTAATGGATATAGTTTGCTTATACATTTAAAAGAAAACCAAAAAATAATTTTGCCCCTAAAGAACTATGTGTATTTGTAGCTCTGCCTGAGGTCTCCTCATTATCAGCCATACTTAGCAAATGCCTTTTCAAGTTTTCTTTTAGTGGTAGTATTTCCCCTTACTATTTAAGGCAACAGAGAAAAATAAATCAATTAATATTGTGTATTTTTGTAGTGCCTTATAGCTATAAAACATATTTGTATAAATAATCTTTTTGTGAACCACATAACAATCCTATGAAGTCGTGAAGGACAGGAATTATCTTCATTTTACAGATGAGAAAATTTTAAGTCTCCTTACTAATTTAAGATTTGCTCCCAGAATTTTTTTTCCTTCTTTGAGTCATAGAATCTTTATTTTTTTTAGGTTAAAAATGCTGAATTTCCCAGAGGTGTATTAAATTTAATTGAAAGTCTCATAGAAGGACAGTTTTTTAAAGAAGCAATTGAAGAACTTTCCTCTTTACAAGCACATTATATCCCTCCTGTATGCCTTCTTCATGCTCTACTAGAGAACATTCTACAGGTATGAGCAGTATTAAGAGTTTACAATCTTTAAGAGAATGTTAAAATATGAACATTCTCGTTTTTTGTATATTTACAGTTAATTTCTCTTTTCAGTATTTTTTCCCCTCGTTTTAATAGGAAATCTAGTACCCACTTCTTACAATTTCTTCTTTCTTTCTTTATTTTTACTTTTTTTGTGTGTGTATTTTGTATTTGGAGTTACTATAGAACATTTACTAAAAATTCACAGTTTACTAGATAGTAGTCATAATACAACTGACCCAGCAATGAGAGACAAAATGGGACCTTAATGGATTTATAGGAATTTGAAGTTACACACTGGGGACTGGGTGTCACAAAAGCAAGGATTGCTTGGGTGCTATAGGATCATCTCACAGGGGCTCTGCCTTGGCGAGTTCACCAGGATCTAGTCCATGGCCTTCAGTCTTAGACGTCTATAGCCTGATCTTGGTTATGTCCCAGAATTCATCCGAATTCAGGAGGTGAAATTATACTGATTATATCATAAGACTTAAAAAACAACAATTACCTGGTGCAGGATGTCAGAAAAAGCAGGACAGCATTGTCAGTCATCTTCCTTGTCTTCACTGGGTGAACTGTTTTATGAATGCACTGAGGAAATTGAGTCATTCTTCAATCCCTCCGAGACTGGTTTGGGGTGGGAGAAGTATATTCTACTACTACTCTGGAGGAGGAGGGTACATCCTCAGGACGGTTGATGCAGAAGAAGGTGCAGAGGGGAGAGGAATACTAACCCCGTTAGGGGTTCATTCTGAATAATCCCATCGTGAAGCTAAGAGCTAGCACTTTTGTGAAAGCCTGTTTTCCTGTGTGTGTCCAGGTGGGAGCATGGATCTCCCCCCATAAGGATTATAGGACTGGGCATCAGCTCTCTTTGGTGGCCCCCAGTGAGATCAAGACCTTAGATGCCCATTTCTATTTTTAAACTATTTTCTAGGTACTACTCTGAGTGATTTAATTTATTTTCTTAGAATCTCCAAGATAATTTTCTCTTGGGAAAAATTTATCTGATTTTTTTCCTGTGGCAGTAAAGTATCTAACATAAAAATATGATAACAGTGATCTAGAAAGCCATTTGTACAGTGATAATAATCATTTTTATTCACAGTATACACAGACAATAAGCATATTCCTTAAACTGTGAAAGCTAGTAAGAACAGCTTTTCAAAGGTAGCTTTCTAATTATGTTCTTCATCACAGTGCCAATTTGAAGAAATAACAGGTGTAAGCTATGTCAGACTAATGTTGGTGATAACTAAGCATATTACATGAAAAGCTTTGTACCTTTAATTCCTTTCAGGTCACATTTGGGAACTCTTATCTCACTATAATCATGAAAATTAAAATGGACATTTCTTGTAAATCTCAATACCTGGGATTACTTAACGTATAGATACGTATTTAGAATCTGCCTTTCTCAGTTGTAGTATTTCACTAGCTAAATATGATAACTTCCATTTGATCTCCTTTGTCCAAACACATGTATTAGGCAAGAAAGTTTAGGTCGGAGTTATTACAGTTTTAGACTGAAGTAACTGGTCAAAGTGTACTTTTAGCTATAGTGTTTTATTTGTTTATTTTTAAATAACAGGATAACGTAGATACGTTTTCTGGCCGATACTTTCATATATTGTCAGCCCTTCTTCACCTACATCCTCCTTGGAAGTCCCCAGCCATGTCACGGTATTACTTAGAGCTGTTTCAGTGCCCAACTTGTATGAAAGGAGCATGGTCTCTAATAGAAGTGCTTATCAGGTAAGGAAATATGACATGTGGGTATGCTAAATTTCATCTCACAGTTTTGTTGTGTATGTTTTAGATATAGGGAAAAGTTTTCAATTAGCAACAATCGCGCCTCTGATAAACCTCATTGGCTACAATACTGCCACTGCGCAAAGCTATGTGTTATGTTTTAGATATAAATGAAAGAAGTAAATTTCATTTTAGAAAATGTGAGTGTATAATATGTGTGTTGTATTTATTTTAAAACTCTCAAAAAAGGGCCAAGTCGAGGGGTACCTGAGTGGCTCAGTCAGTTAAGCATCTGACATTTGATTTCAGCTCAGATCATGATCTCATGATCGAGCCCCATGTTGGGCTCCATGCTGGGTGTGGAGCCTGCTTGGGATTCTCTCTTTCTCTCTCCCCTCTGCTCATGCGTTCTCTCCTTTCTCTAAAAAAAAAATAAACAAAAAAAATGAAAAGGCCAAGTCTAGATTGGTCATATTTGTCATTTAGTTTATTTACCAAAAAAGAGTTTAATGAATACATGAAATAAACAGGAAAGCCAAATCATTATTTTTATTTTTTATTCTTTTTAATGATATGTGTGCATATTAAAATCTAATTAAAATTTATTGAATATGGTCATCAAATTTTGGTAATCAAAAGTGTAAACATTGTAACTGTATGAATTTTGAAACTTTCCTAGATAGTCATTCCTTTTGTGTTTCTGCATGTCATCTTCCTAGATTTTTCCTTTGTCTTGAAAATGTTTCTCTGGAAATCCTTTCTGTTTCTCTTCCTACCAAATCCACTAATTGTTTTTCTTCTCTGATAACTCCTTGTATCTGATACAGCCTGCCTTTGTCTAGAAAGTACTTTTCTTTTTATCTAAGTGCTCAGTTTTAGGGCTCCATAGTAGTGAGGGAAAGGATACTTGACTAGCCAGGCAAAGGCTAGACCTTTGGTTATGTCTTTGAGATTGATAAAGATTCATTTTCTGTCTTGGTTGTGATATATTTGAAGTGAGCTAATCATCTAGATAGCATGCATCATTCATTCTTCAGCAAATGTTTATTGAGTATTTATTGGGAGCCAGGTCCTGTGCTATACTCTGGGGATAAAATGATAAAAAACAGTTCCTTTAGTTTTGAAGATGACTGAGATGTAAACACAATTCTAACACATTACTAGCCCAGCACTGGTATAGAATGTGAGGATATATGGGTTGTGTGGCTGACATGCTTTCTAATTTCCAAATCTGCTTCTTTCTTTCATTACTGTCATCAAGCTTTCATTTCTTCTTATATAAACTAATTCAATGTCTGCTTTTATTGATCTTGATTCTGTATTTTTCCCTTTAATTTATCTTCCAGAGTACCTCAGTATACTCTTTCCAAAGTGATGTTGTCATTTCCCAGATGAAAGTTTTCAATTAACTTACACATTATGTATCAAAGACAGTTGAAATTCCTTAGCAAAACATGTAAGACCTTTTGTGATTTAGATGCTATATGTGTCTCCATTTTCATCATTATTTTCCCCAATGTGCCCAGTGGCTAAACTATTTTTCATTGCCTATTCCTTTGCTCTTATGTTTTCTCTGCCTAAATATAGCTCCATTCCTGCATTCTACAAATACCTGGCCAACTCCTAATTATACTTTAACTTGTAACTCCTCTCACTATGTAATTTTGACCTTTTCTTTCAGTTAAGTTTGTCACTCATGTCAGTTTCTTACTTTCTGAAAAGTGCTGTTTTTTTATTTCAATTATAATTAATATACAGTGTTCTTTTAGTTTCAGATATAGCAATATAAGGATTCATCAGTTCTGTACATTACTCATTGCTCAACATGATGAGTTATGCTTTAATTCCCATCACTGGTTTCAGCCATCCACCCATCTACCTCCCCTCTGGCAGCCCCCAGTTTGTTCTCTGTATTTAAGAGTTTGGTTTATTTTGTCTCTTCTTTTCTTCATTGGTTTCTTTTGTTTCTTAAATTCCACATATGAGTGAAATTATGTGGTATTTGGCTTTCTCTGACTGACTTATTTCACTTAGCATTATACCCTCTAGATTCATCCATGTTGTTGCAAATAGCAAGATTTTATATTTTTTATGGCTGAGTAATACTCCTTTATATAGCAACCACATCTTCTTTATTCATTCATGTCTGGATGCATACTTGGGTTGCTTCCATACCATAGCTATTGTAAATAATGCTGCAGTAAACACAATGCATATATCTTTTCCATTTAGTGTTTTCATTTCCCTTGGGCAAATACCCAGTAATAGAATTACTGGACCATAAATTTAGTATTTAATTTTTTTTTAATTTATTAATCTTTTGAGGAACCTCCATACTACTTTTCACATTCGCTGCACCAGCTTGCATTACCACCAGTTGCACGAGGGTTCCTTTTTCTCCATGTCCTTGTCAAACTTGTTTCTTGTGTTTTGATTTTGGCCATTCTGATAGGTGTGAGGTGATAATCTCATTGTAGTTTTGATATGCATTTCTCTGATGATAAGGGATGTCGAGAATCTTTTCATGTGTCTCTCGGCCATCTGGATATCTTCTTTGGAGAAATGTCTGTTCATATCTTCTGCCCATTTTTAATTAGATTGTTTTTGGGTGTTGAGTTGTCTAAGTTCTTTATAATTTTGGATATTAACCTCTTATTAGATAAATTCTTTTCATATATTTTCTCCCATTCAGTAGGTTGTCTTTTTGTTTTGTTGATGGCTTTCTTTGCTGGGCAAAAGGATTTTATTTTGGTGCAGTTCCAGTAGTTTAATTTTGCTTTTGTTTTCCTTGGGTGACATACCTAGACAAATGTTACTGCAGCTGATGTCAGAGATTACTGCCTGTGTTTTTTTCTAGAAATTTTATGGTTTCAGGTCTCACATTTAGGTCTTGAGTTTATTTTTGTGTATGGCATAAGAAAGTGGTCCAGTTTTGTTTTTTCTCATTTTGCTGTCCAGTTTTCCCAGCACCATCTGTTCAAGAGATGGTCTTTTTCTCATATATTCTTGCCTTCTTTGCCATGGATTAATTAACCATATAATTATGGGTTTATTTCTAAGTTTTCTATTCTGTTCCAATTGATCGATGTGTCTATTTTTGTGCCAGTACTATACTGTTTTGATTACAACAGCTTTGTAATTAACCTTGAGATGTTGGATTGTATATGTGCTGCCGAAGCAAGCATGAGATGTTGGATTGTAATACCTCCAGTTTTTTTTTTTTTGTTTTGTTTTTTGTTTCTGTTTTTGTTTTAAGATTTTACTTATTTATTTTAGAGAAGACAGAGGGTGCAAGGACGGGATGGGGCAGAAGGGTAGGGAGAGAATCTCAAGCTGACTGTGCTGAGCACAAAGCCCAGCTCAGGGCTCAATCTCATGATTGGGAGATCATGACCTGAGCCAAAACCAAGAGTTCGATGTTGGCCAACTGAGCATCCAGGCATCCTGTGATACCTCCATATTTTTATTCTTCTTATGATTGCTTTGGCTATTTGGGGCCTTCTGTGGTTGTGTATAAATTTTAGTATTGTTTATTCTAGTTTTATGAAAAATGCTGTTGATATTTTGATAGGGATTGCATTAAATCTGTAGATTGCTTTGTATAGCATGGACATTTTAACAATATTGGTTCTCCCAATGCATGAGCATGGAATATCTTTCCATTTCTTTGTATCTTCTTTAGTATCTTTCATTAATGTCTTACAGTTTTTCAAAGTACAGGTCTTTCACTTCCTTGGTTCAGTTTATTCATATGCATTTTATTCTTTTTCTTAATTTATTTGTTTTTTTTTTTTTAAAGATTTTATTTATTTATTTGAGAGAGAGAGAGAATGAGATACAGAGAGCATGAGAGATAGGAGGGTCAGAGGGAGAAGCAGACTCCCCGCTGAGCAGGGAGTCCGATGCGGGACTTGATCCTAGGACTCTAGGACCATGACCCGAGCTGAAGGCAGTCGCTTAACCAACTGAGCCACCCAGGCGCCCTTAATTTATTTGTTTTCTTAATTTTTCTTTCTGCTAATTCATTATTAATGTACAGAAATACAACAGATCTTTGTATATTGAATTTGTATCCTGCAACTTGACTGAATTTATCACTTCTGGTAGTTTTTTGGTGGAATCTTTTAGGGTTTTCTATATATAGTATCATGTCATCTCTAAATAGTGGCAGTTTTACTTCTTCCTTACCAATTTAAATGCCTTTTAGTTCTTTTTCTTGTCTGATTACTATAACTAGGACTTCAGTACTATGTTGAATAAAAGTGGTGAGAGTTGACATCCTTGTCTTGTTCTTGATCATAGAGGTAAAGCTCTCAGTTTTTCACCCTTAAGGATGATGTTAGCTGTGGGTTTTTCATAAATGGCCTTTATTATGTTATGTTCCCTCTAAACCTACTTTGTTGAGGTTTTTTTTTTCATGAATGGATATTGTAATTTGTGAAATGCTTTTTCTGTATCTATTGAGATGATCATATGGTTTTTATCCTTTCTTTTGTTGATGTGATGTGTCATGTTGATTTGTGAATATTGACCCACTCTTGCATCTTGGGGGTAAATCCCACTTGATGGTGGTGAATTGTTTTTTTAATATACTGTTGGATTTAGCTTGCTAATATTTTGTTGAGAATTTTTGCATCTGTGTTCATCACTTATTGGCCTGTAGTTTTCTTTTTTGTGTGTAATGTATTTTTTTTTTAAGATTTTATTAATTTGAGAGACAGAGCATGAGTAAGGGGGAAGAGGCAGAGGGAGAAGGAGAAGCAAACTCCCTGCTGAGTAGGGAGCCAGATGCGGGGCTCAATCCCAGGGCCCTGAGATCATGACCTGAGCTGAAGGCAGATGTTTAACCAACTGAGCCACCCAGGCGCTCTATTTGTGTGTGATGTCTTAATCTAGTTTTGGTATCAAGGTAATGCTGGCCTCAGAATGAATTTGGAAGCTTTCCTTCCTCTTCTATTTTTTGGAACAGTTTGAGAAGAGTAAGTTTTAAATCTTCTTTAAATGTTTAGTAGAATTCTCCTGGGAAGTCATCTGGTCCTGGACTTGTTTATTGGGAGATTTTTGAATACTGATTCAATTTCATTGCTAGTAATCATTGTATTCAGGTTTTCTGTTTCTTCCTGATTCAGTTTTATGAAGTTATATGTTTTAGGAATTTATCCATTTCTTTAAAGGTTGTCCAATTTGTTGGCATATAATTTTTCATATTCTTTTATAATCCTTTATATTTCTAGGTGTAAATTGTTGTTTCTCTCTCTCCTCCTTCATTTCTGAAATTGAGTCCACTCTCTCTCTTCAGTGAATCTAGATAAAGGTTTTTCAATTTTGTTCATCTTTTTAAAGAACCAGATCCTGGTTTCATTGATCTGTTCTATTGGGTTTTTAGTCTCTGTTTCATTTACTGCTGCTCTAATCTTTATTATTTCCTTCCTTCTGCTAGCTTTAGGCTTTGCTGTTCTTTTTCTAGGTCCTTAGGTGTAAGCTGTTAATTTGAGATCTTTCTTTTTTTGTGAGATAGGCCTGTATTGCTATAATCTTCCCTCTTAGGACAGCTTTTGCTGTATCCCAAAGATTTTGGACCATTGTATTTTCATTTTCATTTGTCTCCATGTGTTTTTTTATTTCCTCTTCAATTTTTGGGTTGACCCATTCATTGTTTAGTAGCATGTTATTTAACTTCCATGTATTTTTGTTGTTTCTAGATCTATACATATATATAGTACTGGCATATATATATATATATATATATATATAGTACTGGCACAAAAATATATATAAATATATATATATTTTTTAAATGAAAGATATTATGATATCCATCTCTGGCAGTTCTCAGAGAGACTACCTATATAGACATAGAATGTCCTCTAGAAGAGATTCGAGTATTAAATATTGTTAAATTTAATCATTAAGGACCCTCCTAACCTGACAATGTGGCACTCAAAAAGAAGATGGGAAAGGTGGAGACAGAGGTAAAAAGTTACAAGTACATTGTTTATATAAATGATAATAAAGTTGGAAGATTATTATAAAACATTGTTACCTAGAATTTCTTAGTCCTAGACTTCTGAGTAATGCTATGGTGAGCGCTGTGAATTGTGCAAGACTGTTGAATCACAGATCTGTACCTCTGAAACAAATAATGCAATATATGTTAAGAAAAAGAAGACAGCAAGAGGGGAAGAATGAAGGGGAGTAAATCGGAGGGGGAGACGAACCATGAGAGCCAATGGACTCTGAAAAACAAACTGAGGATTCTAGAGGGGAGGAGGGTGAGGGGATGGGTTAGCCTGGTGATGGGTATTGAGGAAAGCACATTCTGCGTGGAGCACTGGGTGTTATGCACAAACAATGAATCATGGATCACTACATCAAAAACTAATGATGTAATGTATGGTGATTAACATAACAATAAAAAAATTTAAAGTAAAAAAATAAAATAATATACAATTTTGCTGTCCAATCCAGTAGCCAGTAGCCACATTTGACAATGTTTAAATTTAAGATTAAAAAATTACAAATTCAAATCCTCAGTTGCACAATTCACATTTCATGTGTTCAATAGAACATATCCATCATCACCAAAAGTTCTGTTGGACAGGACTGCTAGAGTAGATGGAAAGAAAGAAATAGATATTAAATTTTTTAAACTCTTAGAAAATAGCCCTAAGTGGGGGTGCCTGGGTGGCTCATTTGGTTAAGCGTCCAACTTTTGATTTAGACTCAGGTCATGATCTCTGCCATGAGATTGAGCCCCACATCGGTGTCCGTGCTGGGTTTGGAGCCTGCTTGGGATTCTATCTCCCTCTCCCTCTGCCCCCACCCCACCATGCTTGCTTTCTCTCTCAAAAAAAAAAAAAATAGAGCCCTAAATGACCTTCATTTTACTAAAAAATAATAACAAAAAATCTTGAGTAAGAAGAGGACTATAGAGAGTATTTATAAATTGAGAATATAGCTGTTCACTTGAATTGAAAGCATAATGTAATACATAATTTTTTGTTCTTTGTCAATGAAATAAAGAATACAAAGAGAGTACCATTAGGCTATTAAACATTACAGTCATTGAAAAATAGAGAAATTAAATCTGTATTACTAAAAATTCAATGTCGAGATCTTTGACATGGTTTTCTTTTTAAAGGAAGAAAATATATTGATAAAATTTTGTTGATTAGCTTTATATTTTGTTGAAGGGAATTTCATTAGAATTCTGATAAAACTCTGAAAGAAATACTTTGTCCGCAGAATATTCATTGAATTGTTTGTATGTCACAAATTACTGGGTTCATGTTTTTCAGGTCTTGCCTTTACAATGAAAATTTTTGCCATCAAATTTCAAAAAATATTGGCACAAAAGTGCTCCACCTGACCCTGCTCAAATTTTTCTTTAATTTAGTGGAAAGTGAAGTGCGACATCTAAGCCAAAAGTAAGTTTAATCACAAAGAAAATTTTTTCTGTATTTATATTGTTTTATGTACCATTTTTCTAATTTATGTACATCCAAAGAGTCACCTTGTTTTCTAGTTTAGATTTATGTTGTTTTTTTTTTTTTTTAAGATTTTATTTATTTGACAGAGCAAGAGAGCACAAGCAGGGGGAGCGTCAGAGAGAGAGGGAGAAGCAGGCTCCCTGCTGAGCAGGGAGCCTGACATGGGGCTGGATCCCAGGACCCTGGGATCATGACCTGAGCCCAGGGCAGATGCTCAACCGACGGAGCCACCCAGGTGCCCCTGGTTTAGATGTTTTTTTAAAACATAGTTGCAGACATAGTTCTTCAGTGGCAATAAAGTTTTTTATGTTCTTTATGTGTCTTTAGTTCACATTTTTGTTTTTCACTAACTTAGACATTTGGATAGGTAAGATTTTATTTCATTTTTCAGGGTTTATGTTTTTTTCAATTCTTAAGTAATTTAATACTTAAATAAAAGTTCCACTAGGGTTTTTTTAACATTGAATCTATAAAATCCATGATAAGTTTTGTGTATGCTCTAAAACATGCATTTAGATTACTCTGTGTGTGTATTTGTTGGTCATTATATTGAATTGTGGACTTTTTTATATTTTGTTCTTTATTATAACTGTATGTTGTATTCTTCATATATTATGCCCTTTCTGTATTTAGAAACCACTAGATCTCTTTGTATTATGGCGAGAGATATTATGCCTAATAACTATAGTGATCAAATTGGCATAAAGATATACTTTGATTCATATTTTCATTAGGTTGTATGACTGGTCAGATTCTCAGAGTCTGAAAATAACAGGAAAGGCAATTCTTCTTGAAATCTTTTGGTCAGGAAATGAGGCCTCTGGGCTTTTGACCAAACCAGTAAATATGCTTTTGGAGTGGACTGTATATTCTCACAAGGAAAAATGCAAGTCTAATGATGTAAGTAGAATTGATTTACAAATGAATAATGGCCTATGAAGAAGTACATCTTTGAGTTATGCCTCTTTTGTCTTTATTCTTTGAACAATTGGAATAAAACTAAAATCTACCCAAATGTATCATTGTTTTCTATGTAGTTTACTAAGTTTTATTGTAAAAGACCCTTAGAGGCTGGCTTCTTCATCATTGCACATTTGGATATAGTAGCTAGGGACAGTTATTTGATCATTAGTCCTAAGAAATCTGTATTCACTTATCATTCTAGATTTTTTACTTTTGTACATTTCAATTCATTAGGAACCTATGATTTTAAAATTTGAGTCCATACAATTTTTTTTGTATACAAATAAAAAGTTCAACTTGTTTTTAAAACTGCCTTTGTGGTTGTTAGCAGTTATTTCTTCATAAGTATATCTTGCTTGTCATTAGACATTTAATGTACAGTGATTTTAGTGTATTACCTACCTGAAGGTAGTTGGGAAGATTAAATGCACTGAAATATGTAAAGTGCATAGCAATATACTCTGCCATGTTTTGCGTTTATAATTACTGTTAGTCACCTCTCTCCTCTTCAAAATAATCACCTTTGGGACTTCATTGTCTGCTCTTTTGTGTTATGGCATTGATTTCTGCTCATAATATTTTAATTCTTTCCTTTTACTTTTATGTCTTGATTATTTGGATCTGTTTTTCATTTTAGTCTTTATTTCTAATAAATATACTCAAAATAAAATGCCTTTGAATACAAAATCAGATTTATGTAGTACAGGTTTTGATACCTACATCTATTGTGCTGTTAATGTGTTTTTTCAGTGTTTTTTATTGTCATTTATGAATTCTCCTTTGATTCAAGAAATACTTTAAGATGTTTTAAAACTTCTAAGTGGGTGTATTTTTGTTATGATTAGTAGATTTTGTTTGTGCTTTTTTTTAAATTTCTAATAGTAAATTAGGTTTAAAAATGAGCCCTATAATGATTTCTGCCTTCTGAAATTAACTGAACTTTCCTTTTTGACTCCATATATGGTTATACAATGTGTTTTCTATGGTTTACATAGCTCTCTATCATTTATTTTTTAAAGATTTATTTATTTGAGGGCGCCTGGGTGGCTCAGTCATTAAGCGTCTGCCTTCAGCTCAGGTTATGATCCCAGTGTCCTGGCATCGAGCCCCAGCATCAGGCTCCCTGCTCCGCGGGAAGCCTGCTTCTCCCTCTCCCACTCCCCCTGCTTGTGTTCCCTCTCTCACTGTGTCTCTCTCTGTCAAATAAATAAATAAAATCTTTAAAAATATATATTTATTTGAGAGAGAGAGAGAGAGCACAAGTACGGGGAGGAGCAGAGGGAAAGAGAGAGGGAGAGAAACAGAACTCCCCAGAGCAGGGATTCCCACCACCAGGCCTGATCCCAGGACCCTGAGATCATGACCTGAGCCAAAATCAAGAGTCTGATGCTCAACCAAGTCACCCAGGCACCCTACTCTCTATCATCTTTTATGTCAAGTTAAATAATTGCTTTAGTCAAACTCTTTGGAATTTACTTCATGAATTTATTCTCCCCCCTTTATAAATCATCTGTACTTTGTATATAGTGATGCTAGTGGTTTGGGTGGAGAATTCTGGTGTCAGATGGCCATAAAGTATTCTTTCTCAAGGAAAATTCCTACATAGTTTATCTTCTCATATTTCCTCTGATCTGTTTTCTCTGCTTGACTTTTTTTAGTTCCAATTAAACTTATGTTACACCTTCTCCTTTTTCCTCTGCTTTTTCATTCTCATCTAGATTTTCAGGTTTTCTTCTATACGTGGAGCATTCTGGGTAGTCTTTTCATTTAATTTTTAGTTCACTAGTCTCTTTTCAGCTGTGTCTAATATGTTGTTAAACATGACTATTACATTTTTGGCAGTTTTCGACTTTTTTGCTTCCTAATTACTATACATGTTTTTATGGTTTCTAGTTCCCTACAAAATTTTCAAGGTTTTCTTTTGTCTTTTAATGGGGCAGTAATAGTTAATTTATAGTTTATATATGACTGTTTCATATTTGAAGTCTTTATGAATCTGTTTCTAACTGTTGTTTCTGCTATTTCCTTCTCTTGTGTTTTTTATATTCTCTTACAAGCTGGTTGTCATTTACTGTATGCCCTAAATTGCATTTGAAAAATTATTTGTACAAACGGTAACATGCAAATGCACCGAATATCTTTCTCCAGAGAGAATTTCTGTTGCTAGGTTTGAGGGTCCCTGGTAGTCCCAGGTGAAGTACAGGGCTACAAATACATGTTTTTTTCTATTGTGTATTAGTCATAAAAGTTATGACTTTTATACTCCTTTTCCTCTAGGCTCCAAAAAACCACACTTCAGTCTCTCAGCTCTTTCTTTGGGGTCAGCAAGTGTCCTTAGGGCAGTCAGCTAGTTTTGAGTGATTCATTTGGCTCCTTACCTTCTCCTAGATCTTGGCTTAGCAATTCTTTATAACTTTCCAGAAGTTATGTTAACAAGTTATCTTTCCAGAAGATGTTTTATATATTGTATTCAACATTTTCAGTTTTCTTTTATAAGGTCATTTATTTGAAATAGTTAAGCCTCCATTATCAGAAACAGAAGGCCTTACTGGTTTTTAAAAATTCTGTTTAGGGGGTGCCTGAGGCTTATAAAAAGAAAATTCTTTCAATTTTTCTTTAATTTGGCATTAAAAAGGGGAAATTATTTCTGGGTATAGCTAGTTTTTGTGACCAAGTAATTGTATTATGTGACAGTAACCAAGTGAGTAGCGATTATTTTGTACGTGTCTTATTGAAAAAAATATGATTATACACACATATAAATTGAAATTACTCAGCATAAATAGAACTCTCTATGCTTCATTGCCAATTGAGTTTCATACTTTTATAATACTTCTAAGATAAAACTGATAACATTCTTATTAATATGTCTTTTTATGTACTTTTTAGACCATAGAATCATTGGGGATAGAAAATATTTTCTCATTATGGAGCATTTCTTTTTATCCATTTGATTATATAAATAAAATTGCTCATTTGTAACTGAAAGCAATAATAAAACTGACATTTTCACAATTTTACTAAATCACTAAAGGACTATCAAAGATAAGAATTTACTCAGGAAATACTGATGTAAATAATAACAGATTTATCTGTGATTAACTTGAAGGTTTTCAGATTTTAAATAAGTTAGACATATTTTGTAAAGCAGTCTGCAATAAATTGTAGCATCAGTTGTAATATTAGAACTAGCTTTAAATTTAGCAAATCAATACTTTATTTAACATTGAATTGTTTAAATTCATAAAAACTGTGTGTGTGTGTGTGTGTGTGTGTGTGTGTGTGTGTGTGTGTGTTACCTTATCTGCTAGAATTCATTCTTGTACCTAATTAAATCTTTTTGGCAGTTTCCAATTTCAAGAATTCCATGCATGTTCACAGACATCATTTTCTGTACTGTAAAGCATTTGTTTCTTGATTTGCTGAGTTGAAGCATTCAATTTAAGTCATTAGCTAAACAGAAGTCCTCAGTTTATGCTAATATTGTTTTGTCATAATGTCAATCAGCAAGTGTTGCAGAGTGACACAAAGGCAGTGAATTTCATTGTCATTAATCTGAGAAAGCTTTGGGCTTTCCTTGGCAAAGAGCAGAGGTGAGCTGTGTCAAGGTTATGAAGGAGGTACAAATTTTGCTAAGCTTGGTGGTTAGTCCTACTTTTCTTTGTGATGTCTTTAAATGCTATTTAATGATAACCCTACAAGTGTAGGTAGAAATGGAAGCCACTTTGTATTTAAAGATAGGGAAATTGAGGCTAAAGAGTTTAAGTAACTTATTTAAGGTGTCACAGC
Source organism: Callorhinus ursinus (assembly GCF_003265705.2). Classification (NCBI taxonomy): domain Eukaryota; kingdom Metazoa; phylum Chordata; class Mammalia; order Carnivora; family Otariidae; genus Callorhinus; species Callorhinus ursinus. The sequence goes on from NW_027397065.1 coordinate 11,842,587, forward strand.
TTGTTAGGGTAAAGCCTTGATTAGAGGCCACTGGAGCATACTTGCTCTTTTTTCAAATGCCAGTGTTTTAAATAGGAAGAGGCACATTATGTGTATTATGTTTGCATCTTTCTTACAGAGGTACTAGCAGAACTTTGTGTCATCTATTGCTAGGGATATTACTTAAAACCCTAACCTGGGAGTCAGAAGGCCCAGATCATAGTTCTGCATTATATACTAGTCAATTTTTGGAAGCTCACCAAATTTATTAAATGGAGTTTACTTGTATTGGCAGATAATAGAGAACTGTATTGACAGAATGTCTGATAATAGACTTTAACACGTTAGAAAGGTGTTCTAATGTAAATGTGTCATGTGCGCATCATGTCTTTCATTTCTTTGTTAATTCTGAGTTTTCTGTTCTTTCAGCTTTAGCATACTTTTTAAATATTTCAGGAAAGCTTTTCTCCCTTGATGGTTTATTTGCCATTTCCTCACTAATCCGCTTCTAAACCATATAAATATATATATATATATATATATATCCACTATGCTAGAAATGGTAGCATTATTTATACAGTGTTAAAGTTGCAGCGAGTACAATCCATAGCGCAGTGTCTTGGCCCTGTGGTTATAGTGAGTGGCATAGATAAGAATATATTATAAAAGGATCCAAGAACCTAATCTGAAAGTGTCTTTTTATATAAAAATTTACTATTATGAATATATGGTAGTATGCAAGTTTAGGTAATGTCACAGATAAAAATAATTTTGACAGTATCTTTCTTATGGTAAAGAAGCTGTAGTCATTCCTTGCGAGTACTATAAAGGCTACCCATCTCTGTTTAATAGCAGTAATATCAAGGTAAATTGAATAATAGGCAGTATTGATATTAATTTGTGGTGATATTAATTAAGATGTGTATACATATATTTGTGTAAGGAAAGAGAAAGGTCCCAGCTGGTTGATTTTCTGAGATTTTTTTTTTAATTGATGAAGTGTTGGATTGTGGTTTATATGAGGCCTAGCTCTGTGGGCTAAGCTCCTTTTTTCCCTATCCAGAGCCTTGGGACCAGGGATCTGAAGTGATCCTGATTTACTCTACTCTTGGGTTGGGGAACATTTCAAGAAATCAAAATTTACCAGTCTCTTGCATCTTTCCTGAGTAGTGTCATCGCTGATATTCAGATATGCATGTTGTTGCAAGGAGCATTCTGTGGTATGGATCTTGATAGGATCAATTTTTAGTTTAAATGTAGCTTTTCATTCTCCTGTTTTATGTTCTCTTGATAAGTTGAACCATAAGAAATAAAACTTGCTTGTAAGAACTTTACAAAGTAAGAATTTGGCTTCCTGCAAACTGTTTTGAAGACTAGCTAAGACTCAATGTTTAAGGGAGTGAGTTCTGGTCAGTTGATGGCTTGGGACCCTACCAGAGTACTAGGGGAGGAGTTGATACTTTCCCAGCCAGCTGATAGAGCCAGTCCTGCTGCTGCTTACCAAGTCATAAAGCTGCAACTGGAAGACTTAAACCCAGCTCTCTAATCAGGGTGGGAGTTAGGGTGCCACTGACGCCCATTGACGAATCCTGACCTGGCAGGATCAGGCTGTGGTCAAGGTTCTATATCGTAGGCCCTGATGATGTTAGAGGAAAGGCTGTGTTTCCCTAATCATTCAACTTAAAATCCCCTCAGCCCCATTCTTCATAGTCTCTCTCTCAAATTCTAATGCCCAGCCCAGCCTTAATGCAGTGTATTGCCACACAGTGTGATAGAGCAACAGGGAACTTGTACACCTACCTAAGCATCCAGACTTTGGGTTTTTCCTCAGTAAAAACTATTTCAGCAGGCCTGATGTATGTGCTGCTTCACCATTTACCCTTGTTTGGACAACAAAACAGAACTAGGAACTTCAGGGGCATTTGGGTGGCTCAGTCGTTAAGCGTCTGCCTTCGGCTCAGGTCATGGTCCCAGGGTCCTGGGATCGAGTCCCACATTGGGCTCCCTGCTCTATGGGAAGCCTGCTTCTCCCTCTCCCTCGCCCCTGCTTGTGTTCCCTCTCTCGCTGTGTTTCTCTCTGTCAAATAAATAAAATCTTAAAAAAAAAAACTAGAACTTCAGTTTTGAAATCACTTAACTAAGAGAGATTCTGATAGTAAGGAATGATGATGCCCTCATGAAATATTGTATACTATAAGAACCTTGTCTGCTGAAGGCAGGAGAAATAAATCCAGTAGTCACTGATGGTTAGAGATTTCTCTGTCCCTAATCCCATATTAGGCATAGTATGGTTGCAGAACATAGCACTCAAAATCTATTCGGATACTATAATATTTACTTATTAAAACCTTTTCACATGTTTTCTACCCAATTATTAATCTGGTGATTTTTTTTCACATATCCAACAGGCCTAAAACAGCCAAAAATAAAGGAATTTCAACTAGTTTTAATGTCTTTGTGGAAAATGTCAACTAGTTTTAACATCTTTATCGGAGGTGTTTAAAAAATACTTTTGTACCTCTTCACCTTCATAGCTTATGGATTAGAAAGATATTTTCCACATTAGGGTAAAGCACACTTACTGTAATTAAAAATTTGTATGCTTGCTATATTTTTTATAGGAATTTAATAATGTTTATTATAGAAGTGAGAATAGTATTTGTTCTTTAAAAAGTAATCTTTATACATCTCTAAGTTAGGTAATGACATTTGATATAATTTAATAAGAATTTGATCTAATCTGTTTCTTCATTTACAACAAAAAGGACAATCTTATCTGCTAAAGTTTTTATTCATTGTGTTTAAGTCTTTTTCTGGAATATGACATTTGGGTAAATGTAAAGGTTAATTTTATATATAAATACTAGGGGTGGCTAAGTCTATCTTTTTTTGTAATCCTATATTCCTATTAACAGAAATCCACAGAAGCCAGATACTTCCTCATTTGTTTAATGAAATTATCGCCATACTAAAGCACTTGACACTACTGAATAATGTTATTTTAAAAGTTTATTATAAGCTATCCATATATTAAGTCCTGGAGGTTTTGTTGTATTAACTCTTTTCATCATGTGGATATAAAGATATAGATATGGATGGGGGAGGGAAGAGAAGAGAAGGAAGGAGAAGCAAGAGGGGAGAGAGGGAGTTAACTTGCTAGGGTTCTCAGGAATCCCTTTTAGTATGAGCATACCCTGTATTCTTAAATAACTAAGCTTTGCCTCAACAAGTATTCAGAATAAACACTGATTAAAAAAATAGATAATTTGTTTTACTAATATTTTTCCCATCTTAATGTTAGGTCTTCAAACATGAGCTAGCTTACTTATTGACTGGAATTCTTGGAGCAGCAATAGATTATTGGATCTTCCTTGGTCTTAAGAGGGGTAAAAATGTGATGCGACACATGTCTGATGACTTAGGAAGTTATGTTTCCCTTTCATGTGATGGTAAGTGATCTGTATTATGTTTTTCATAGACCTATTATGTGATTTTCCTTTAGGCAGTTTGTAATCTTTAACATACATTCATACGAAGTTTTTTAAAAATACTTCCATATACACTCACTTGTGTAGGTATATATACATAGATACACATACATGGGGTTATAGGTATGAACACGCACACACATAACAAACAGTATAAAGAGGGTAAAAATTACTCATAATGCTCTCACACAGATAAACACTTTTCATCTTTTCCTTTCCAGTAATTTCTAAGTATTTTTACATAGTTGAACACATGTAATTTGTATTCTTATTTTCTTCTAAATGTTACATGAACCTTCACCCCATACACGTAATTTATTATTCAAAATATTATTTTGATAATTTCATAAAAATTGAATATTCTAGAAAATAGTACCTGCAAATAAATTATTATATATGTACATATAATACTATTATTTTCCTTAATAATATAACTAAAAATTATAAGTAAACTATGCAAGTAAACACTTAACCAAATTATTTATTTTTATTAACTAGACAAATTTAAATCTCTTTATTCTCTTTTCATTGAAGAAATAGATTAGCTTTTTATGTATGGTGTTTTGGAATCTTACATGGTAAGAACTATTTTTAGTCCCTTTAATATTTGTAATCATTCAAGTTGAATAGAAAACATTATCTTTTGTGCAGGGAGCCCGATACGGGACTCCTCAGGTCTCTTCCTGCAAAAATACTTAACAAAAGACAATGAAATTTATTGACTCAGAATACTTATGTTATAAAGCCACTTCGATTAATTTATGTTATATCGCTATTTAAAACATTTACCCCATCTACCTGTTGCTGTATAATTTTCCTTATTATAAAAAGCCGCGACTATTTCTTTCCCATTGAGTCTGGTGATATAGCAAACGAGCATGGATTAAGCAAAAATAAATAATTTATAATTTTCTCACTCTTTCTCCTCCCCCAATCATCTATTCTAATTTTAAAATTTCCTCGAAAATAAATGGGGGGAGGAATATTATTTAAGCAATGTGATAACAGAACTCATTTTCACATGCTCACCTTATGAAAGGTTTGGTCTCCTAAGTGAGGAAGGCTTCCAAAAGACCTGAGGTACATTCCTGAACTTCCAAGTCTGTTTAGGGAACTATGAATCTTTTTATTTCTCTCTTGTATCCTAACTTCCTAAAATGAACGTATTGTTTAAAACAAGTGAGTTTGTGGCCCTCCAATATAAAGGATCATTTTTATGTACTTTAAAAATTTTAGATTGCCAAATATTCTTTTTTGTTACACTTGTGTTTCAGTGCATCTAGGTTTTATGTAAAAGAAGAAGTTCTTGAATATGCTGTCAATCACTTTAATGCTTTGAAGAGACATTCTAGAATAGGAATCCAGGATTAAAACTAGGTTCAGGATTTATTCGATGATGCCCTCTAAAGAGAGGTCTCTTTTTATACTACTGAAGTTAGAAGATTTTTATCTTAAGCATTTTATCTTTTTTTTTTTTTTTCTTGAGCTGAGGGGTAATTACTGTTCCTTTTGTGGAGTAGCTGTCCTTTGTTGCATGACTTTTTAACATTTCTTAGCTCAAATTCAGTTTTCCTTTAGAATCTTTTGTTATTTCTTTCACACCATTCCTACTGGGTAGTTCTTTTGTTACTGTTGTTGTTTTAGAAAAGCAAATTTCTGTCATCATTTGCTGGCATCAGAACTAAACGTTCAGCTAAAAGGATTCCCGTTTTTATTCCATAATGAAACTGCTTTGAGTTGGAGGACTCAGGCCAGGATTAGTGGTGGTTTTAGAGACTTTAATGACTTTAGAGTCAGTATAAGTTATATGTGTTGTTTCCAGTACGTATTGGTCACCTCTAGGGAAATATAATTTATCTTATAGTTTAGCCAAATGCAGGAAATACAAGCCTGTACTAATAAGGTTCTCTATACATCACTTTCAATGGTTGCTTCTCTCATATTCTGAATTTCCCTTTACTTTTAAAGCAGGGTATTGTTATTCACTTTTATTTCCACCTTTCACATGACAAGTTTTAATCCAGCAAGTTTTAGTCTGTGACTGACTTAAGCTAAATCTACACCTAATGTTACCATTACAATTCTTTAAGATTTTATTCATTTATTTTTGCAAGAGAGAGAGAATGCGAGCGCACATGTGCACATGAGCCCGGGTGGTAGGGAGGAGGGACAGAGGGAGAAACAGACTCCCACCCAGCAGGGAGCCCAATGCGATATTGGATCCCAGGACCCTGGGATCATGACCCAAGCCGAAGGCAGATGCTTAACCACCTGAGCCACGCAGGTGCCCCACCATTACAATTCTTTCAACATACTGAGCAATTACTTTGCTTCCCCAGATAATGTTTGATCACTAATATTTAAAACTCTAATTGAAATTTAAACTATATCCATGTTTGGGGCACCTGGGTGGCTCAGTTGGTTAAGCGACTGCCTTTGGCTCAGGTCATGATCCCAAAGTCCTAGGATCGAGCCCTGCATCAGGCTCCCTGCTGCGCGGGAAGACTGCTTCTCCCTTTCCCTCTGCCTGCCGCTCACCCTGCTTGTGCTCTCTCTTCTCTCTCTGTCAAATAAATAAATGAAATCTTAAAAAAAAAAATACTATATCCGTGTTTGAAATTCTTTTTTTTTTTTACCCTTCTCAAAACACACAAAATTGGTCCCTTAGGCTTCTTAATTTGGCTACCAGCAGGTAGTTTTAAAAATTTATTTCTAAAATGGTTCAAGTTACTATCTTCCTAATTTTTTGTTGTTAGTATGTCTTGATTTTTTACCTTTGTCAAGAGACAGAAATCAGGTGAACAGTTTAATTTTAAGAGAGCAGTAGCTTTTCTATAGCTAATATGTAAAATTAAAGTGTTTATTATGGACTTTGTAGCGTAATACTTTTATCTGCACAAGTGGACCAGGTGTTCTAATAATGTCCTTTTTGTCAGCATGTTGATACTTTGTTGAAGAACCATTTCTTTTTCTCTATTGCTACCCCGCCATCCCCACCCACCCTTTTTTTTTTACTATTTTTTGGCATTATTCTTTTTTTTTGTTTTTTTGTTTTTTAAGATTTATTTATTTATCTGAGAGGAAGAGAGAGTCCCAAGCAGACTCTGCACTAGATGGGTAGCCTAACGTAGGGCTCAGTCCCACAACCCTGAGATCAGGACCTGAGCTGAAACCAAGAGTCGGTCACTTAACCCACTAAGCCACCCAGGCTCCCCTCTTTGCATTATTCTTTAGCTCTGTTCCTATTTTTTGCTTTTCCTAAGTCACTAATAAAAATATTATAGTTTGGCTGTTATATGACATCCAGTTGAAGATGATGGTCCATCTTTCTCATTTATGGCCAACAGTACATTTTTGTTTTTCTTAGTGCAAAAGCATAAAATTCATATTGTGATGCTACTCAGATTCAAATCTATTAATTTTAGTTTAGTAAAACTGTTGTTAGTTCAGTAGGTAAGTAAAGATCTTTCAGTAGGTAAGTAAAGTCCTTTATCCTTTCCATCAGATCTCCTGTCCATCAACCCACGTAGATGCCATTCTCTTTTATTTCTGAACACTTTGAACAGAAAGTTTTCTTATCTCCTTTTCTGTTTTTTAAGATCAAGTGATCTGAAAGGGTTTTGTTTTGTTTTGTTTTTAATGCCTAATTGAAATTCCTGGTAAATTGGCTAGAACTAGGGGTTGGCAAATTTTTTTGTATGTGGTACCACATAATAAGTACTGTTGGCTCTACAAGCTCACGATCTGTCCTCAGCTCTGCAGTTGTAGGAAGAGTAGCCATACACAATATATAAATGGACATGGCTGTGTTCCAGTAAAAATTTATGTATAAGGATAGACAGCAAGACATTGTTTCCTAATTTTTAACTTGTTTCTCCTTTTCTGAGTGGGAAGAAAATATGTCATCACAATCTACAATAATACTTTTGATATCTTTAGAGAACTTTAATAAAGCTTCCTTTGCCCTTCTCAGGCTACATCACTATTTTTTCCAAACCTTTATTCACTTTTATATTTTAAATCTCTATTATAATCCCTCTGCATGCTTCAGACCTCTTCCATCAATATGTTTTCATGATTTTACTAAGTATCTCATCAAAATGTTTCTATTCTCTTCATTTATTCAGCAGATTTTTATTGCCATTCTATCAGGCATTGATCTAAATGCCATGTATAGTGGAAGTGGGATGGGGGGACAAAACATGGTTCTTAATTTTTTGGAGTTTTTGGTGGGAGAAACAGACTACAGTTAGATTAATGTAAATACATCATTTAAAAATGCTAAGTGCTTCAAACAAGAAAAACTCGGTGTTGAGATGAGTGAATTTACACTTTATATCAGGTAGTTGAGGAGAGCAGTACCTAAAGGGTAAGTAGGAGTTTAGCAGAGTCAGGAAAGCATCTCCCATTAGAAAACACAACATTTACCAAAACTGAGACAGGAAAAAGTGGGACCTGTTTGAAATCTTATGGTAGCTGGCTGCTGGCAAGATGCAAGGAGAAGAGTGAATAAAGGCAGAGGAAGAGTTGAGGAGTTAGAAGCCAATATAAGGGAGTGGCATGATGTGCTAAATTTTTTTTAAAAGGTGATCTAGGCTTATCTTTCTAGGGTTATTGCTCTCTGCCAGTCACTCCTTTATTCATTTATCTTTCAAACACTAAATGTTTCTTCTCTGCAAGTCAGTGACCTATAACCTCTGAGGGATACAAAAATGATCCTGCCCGTAAAGGTCTTACAGTCCCGTGGCTTAGTTTCTTATGTTCTATTGTTCATCTGTTATTTATTATTCCCTTTAAATGTGTTACCTGGTAATATGTGGATCCACTATAGTTAGTGTTTTCTATTTTTTTTAAAGCTATCAAATGCTCTTTCTGGATGAATAAGTTCATTTGGTCATTTCTTTTGAACTGTACAGTGAAGTTATTTCTGCTTTGTTTTTGCCTCTGCTTAGAGGTGATGTGTTAAGAGATTGAGGTAAATGCTGTGATGATAGGCTTTTTTTTTTTATTGTGTAACTAGAGATTTTATAATCAAAAGAGTTCTTTCAGAATAGAAGAAATTTTTGCAAACCATGTATCAGATGAGGGGTTAATATTCAAAAGATATAAAGAACTAACAAAACTTAATAGCAGATAAACAGTCTATTGAAATTTGGGCAGAACTAAAGAGACATTTTTCCAAAGAGGACATCAAAATGGCCAACAGGCACGTGAAAGATGCTCAGGATCACTAATCATCAGGGAGATGCAAATCAAAACGACAGTGAGATAACCTCACCAGTTAGAATGGATATCATCAAGAAGACGAGACAAGAGCTGACAAGGTTGTGTTTTTAAAAAAAGCAGAGGGGGCAGGGGGGACCTTTATGCACTGTTAGTGGGAATATAGAATAGTCCAAATATGAACAATAATATGGAGGTTCCTCAAAAAATTAAAATTGATCTACCATACAATTCAGCAGTATCATCTTTGGGGTCATACCCAAAGGAAGTAAAAACAGCATTTTGATGAGGTTTATGCACACCCATTGTCACAACATTATTCACAATAGCCAAGATATGAAAAAACCCAAATGCCCATCATTGGATGAATGGATAAAAACGATGTGGTGTACATACACATTGGCATATTATTCAGCCATGACAAAGGAGGATATTCTGCCATTTGAAACAACATGGATGGACCATGAGTGGATTATGCTAAGTGAGATAAGTCACACAGAGAAAGACAAGTACTGTATGATATTACTTACATGTAGAATCTTTAAAATCAAACCTGCAAAAAAAAAAAAACCCAATAAAATTGATGTGGTATGATGTTGGGGTCCTGGAGTGAATGGTCAAGAAAGAATTCTTGAGACGTCTTCGGTGCAAAAAGATGGTTATTTTAAAGCACAGGGACAGTACCCATGGGCAGAAAGAGCTGCACTGGTTATGAGGAGTGACTGATTATATACTTTTAAGTTGCGAGGGGGTTAAGGATAGGGTATAAGTCTCTAAGGAATTTGGAAGCAAGTTTTTTAGGACCTTGAGGGGCTAGCTGTTTATAGGAAAAGGCCATTTACTACAGTCTAGTAAAACTTTAGTCATGAGACCCTTCACATGTTTGTCAATGGGCCATATGTTTGGAGGATGATTGCTAACATATATCTTGAGGGGCAGGGGGGCAGAGATAAAGGAAGTTTCCAAAGGGATTTTTGTATGTTAAAGAAGACTTACAGGATCCTGGAAGTTGGGCTAATGTCTAGCTAAGGTTGCCTTTTGCCTCTGGCAGAGTATTAACATTGAGGCAGTTGAGTGGTAGAGGAAGGTCACTCTGCCTGTCTCAACTACTAGTCAATGGGCTGCAAAGGAAATTTATTTTTCTTATACATTTGTTTTGCCTTTGTTCTCCACATCAAAATGATGGTTAGTATAGGATGGGAATTGGGGGGATCAGATTGATTGTGTTTAAGGGTACAAACTTGAAATGAGTAGTAAATAAGCCATAGAGAGCTAATACACAGTATAATGAATACAGATAATATACTATAATGATGTTATATAATGTTACTTCAATGGCAGTCACATTATAATATATAAATGTATCAAAGTGATAGGCTGTACACCTTAAGTTTATAAAATGTAACATGTCAAGTTGATTAAAATCTGATCATGATCATTCTTCAGTTTACTGCTTGCACAGTTTCTATAATACTTATAGTCTAGTAGTCTGTGAGTAGTCAGTTGTAACAAAAGGTTATAAATAACTCCTTTCTATTGTTCATTTCTTTTAAATTATATTGCAGTTTTGGAAAGGATTATTTAAATTCGCAATCTCTTCTTTGTGTGGGGCTACGTGGATCTACTTAACATCTGACTGGAGCCATTTGCCCATATGGCAGTGTGCCTTAAGGCAGGAACTTCAGGTCTTTAGGCAAGGCAGAGTTTCTAGCTTAGCCTGGGCACTTTTTATATTTTGGGCTGGATAATTCTTTATTGTTGGGGACTTTCCTGTGAACTGTGAATTGTAGGGCATTTAGTAGCATCCAAGGCTTTTGACCACTGGATGCCAATAATACCTCCCACCCTAGTTGTGACAATCAAACATTGTCAAATGTTCCCTGGGGTAAAATTCTCCACCCACTTAGTCCATTCTTTTTCACCGACCCCCCTCTCTTAACCCCCCTCCCCCCCGATTGAACAAATCAAACAATGAAGGACTGCAAGGATACCATCCCTTAGCCTTTTGGTAAGGCATTTGAACAGGAAAGGACGTAAATTGGTTGTCTGGTGTCTTTTCAGCCTAAAGAAACCCAGCCTCTGACTATAGAGATCAAGTTTTATACTTGTGTATATTGTGTCTTTGAACTTCTTCTGTCTGTGTGAGGCTTCTGTATGAAAGGAATTAAATTTGTTATTCTTCTGTTAATCTTCCTTATGTCAATTTAATTAATAGAGCAGCCAAAAGAATCCAGATCGGTTGAGGGAAAATTTTTCCTCCCCTACAGTTGACCACATAGAGAGTAATTTTACTGCTCGCTCTGGGGCTTCTCCCACTGAGAGATCCTGGGACCACTGACAGAAAGCCAGCAGAAGGTAAGACTTCTTACCATGTCAGTGTCCCAGATCTCTTCCTACATGGCCCAGTGGAAGCAAGAATGGTGAGAGTCCTATTTTTGCTTTTCTAAATTTGGATTAGCAGGAGGAAATATTTGTGAAACTAGTTCCTTGCATATAGTGACTCTGTTAAAGGTTTGTTATGAGTAGTCTTGGTTTTTATTGATCATTTTCCTCCCAGAGACAGTCACTGTTTTTCTTTGTCTCTCTTATGTTCTTTGTCACAGGAGGAAAACCATAGGGTATAACACAAGCATAAGCCCCATAAACCTACTTTTTTGAGCCAGTGGCCTCACAGACTGGTGAGTTCATGGTTCTCATCAAACAGGTGTATGTTTAGACAGACTTTGTTGTGGGTCAACATGCACATAAGGTAAAGGCTGTTGGAAGCCAAACCTGCAAAATTGGGGTGCACGGGTCGAGCATTTAAAGGCTATTAGAGTGTCCACCACCTAACTCAGTGACTCCCATATTAGGATAAGTTGGTCCTAGAGCAGGTTAGATTGACACTAGGTCACCCACCAACCTCAAGACAATTTCTGTGCCATGAGATACTTTGTAAAAAAAAAAAAGAAAGAAAGAAAGAAAAGAAACAATCCCCCAAAACAAACATCCCTATTAAGTATTACTCTGGCTCTGAGAGACCTGAGGCTTAGTTAGCGTACATACAAGAGAAACTGGATGAGGTTTTACGTTTGTCTTGTTCTTTTTCTTGAGAGCTTGGCTTTATGACCAGTGAGAATATTTTTCCATTGTTTCTGTCAGCTGTAAGGTGCACATACCAGCATGCCAATTGGTGGCCAGTTCAGTAGACTGGGGTTCCGAGACATGAAGTCATAAGCAGCACTCCCTTTGTCTGACTGTGCAAGCTGTGAGGGGAGTTTATCATGAGAGGTCCCAGTCCATAAGAGGCCTTAGTCTTCTCAACCTATGTTGTTACTGCTAGGAAAGTCCCATTCCAGTAGTGTCTGCACATTGTCACAGATTAACATGTCTGTGACTGGAGACACTATTTACACAATACCATTTCTACTGTAACAACTTTTGTAGACTTCTTTGAATGATCTTCTTGGATCATAGGGGCTGCATCTTCTGTACCCTGTCTCTTGGGTCTATGGTAAAGATTGATTCTAACATGGAAAGGTGCCTCTCGGTCTTTCCACAAAAAGGCTTACTGGTTTGAGTTGCTATTAAGATTAGTATAAGATCCCTCATGTCAATGGCCAGACAATAGAACCCTTATAGTATAAAAATATATAATTGGTTAATTTAAAAGGAGAAATTTTAGAGAGCTCTATCTTAAACAGTTGTCTTATTAGTGCCTTTGGAAAGACCATATTTAAAAAGAGGGACCCACAGGAATATAATAGCTAGCCTTAGGGACACCCTTAACAAGATTAAAGAAGAGAAATTAGAACAAAAATTTAAAGTCCACATCCCATATAAATTCCCCATCTTAAATTCCAGCCCCATCTCCTCAGCAAATTCCCTTAACTTCCCAAATTTCCCTGTCTTCTCCCCAAAATTCCTCAAACACCCAGCTAGCTACTTGTATTTCCTTTTGCTGAAAGATTTACTTAGAGCTTTCCAGCCTCATCTGCAAGCCCAGAGTGTATTGGTTACTAGTGTAAATGCTGAAGGCTAGGAAGTAAATTTAAACAGAAGCAACTGTAATGGACAGTAGGCCTCTGTCTGCTATTTCTTAAAATTCCTCCTACTTCACAGGGTTCTTTAATCAACCACTGCTAGGTTCTGGCCTTCCCATACAGTGTCCCTTGAGGATATGTGTGTACTGGACCCCCACTGCCAAGAATTCATGACCCATGAACGCCAGCAAATCTTTTACATGATAAAGCCTCTTACCTCTACTTTCAGAAGACTTAACAAATTTAGAGAACAAAAAGATTAGTGGCCATTCACAGCCCCACTAGGGGGGACCTTGATTAGCTTCAAAAGAGTATTCTCCCCACCCATAGTTGTGCTGCAGTTCACTGACAAGCCAGATGGATCCCTGGGGAAAAATCCGCCTCTCTGAGGAAAGAGATGACCAGAGTATCTCTTTAGACCCTCCTACAAATGATCAGCTGGTGGCCTAAAGGCTGATGTTCAGGGTCTCAGAAGCAATAGTAGAGGCTTTTTTCCCCTAAGATGAATTAGGCCAAGGTTGAATTCTGCAATCAGAAAGAAGGCCTTTGTGTTTTAAAACATTACAGAAATGTTACAAAGGTATATTGCACTAAACCCTGAAGTTTTAGATATAGAAATCTTTAGGTTTCTATCTTAGTTGGAAATTTTTTCCATGATATAAGTCCTTATCTTACGGATCTTTGCAAAACCAGAAATGAAACCCTAAAACAATTACCATCCCCCAGATCTTCCCTATAAATCTTAAAATGCTAGTAGATATTGTAAAAGATTGGGATATTGAAAATAGAATTGTCCTACACTTAAGGAGAGAAAAATTTAAATAGCGATCACCCTACCTTTCTGATAAATCATAGGCAAATATGCCCCAAAAGCTCCATTTTGGAGAAAACTTGGATACCAGGTGCATTTGTGATGTAAATTTTCTACAGCCACATACTCTAAGACCTAAGATCCATTCTTTGAAATGCAAACTTTAGGGAGAAGTTTTTTATCTGAAGAAGTAAACAAAGGAACTATTTGGAAATATAGCTAATAAAAAAATCTTAAATGTCATCTCCATAAATACTGAAGAGCTTTAGCCATCTGAGCAGGTGAATTTAACTTATTACAGCTGTCAGAACAAAATTTGGATCCAAGTGCTCTTTTATAAACTAGTGAATTTTGCATTATCATACCTATCTCATGACTAAAATTTTAAAACAAAAGCTGTGAGGACTGTTTGCAGGTGTGTGTGTGTGTGTGTGTGTGTGTGTGTGTGTATGTGTGTAGGGTAGATGTATAATATTCTACCTCTGGATAGTATTGCTAAAATTATAAAAAGAACTCTACTTGGCTTAAAAACAAACAGTCCATATAAATGGATTAAATAATCCTAAAATTCTCAGAAATACATCAGGCTAATGCAAATGCCTTTTAGGTCCACATAATCTGGGAAAGTATTTAGTATTAAAGCTAGTTTAAGTTCATTGGTTTAATTAAAATAAACATGTCTTTAAAATTACCAACATTGAATATAATACAGACATATAACTTTTATTCTACCCAAGTTTTATTAGTGAAATTAGTTCATGTTATCTCAAAAAAATTCGTGAGCAAGAAAAATAGGTTGGGATGATGGCTGGCTTTGTCTAATGTCTTACGACATTTTCATGGGTAATCTAAATGTAATTGTTGGGAGCAAGTGATTTAGTTAGATGTAAGTGGGGTAAGAGTTTTTAGGTTAATTTTTTCTACAATAATTATGTTTTATGGTATGTGTACTTAAATAGCTTTCCAAATCTCTTTGGTAACTTCTTAAACCCTTAGAGTTTTGCTAAGTCAAGTTAAATGACAGAAATTCATTGAATACCTAAATCATTTCTAAATTGATGAAATAGTGAAACATAAATTACTGTATAAAGTTTTATCCACTTCTGCTTTCCTTTTACAGAGGAACTGAAGATATTTGATGTGTTAGTAAACTTGTCTTTTGTCTCTTTGGCAAGTTTACTATGAGGAATAATAGACGTCTAGAGATTGTAAAATGTATTCAAAATTTGTTGATAATAGCACAATTGTCTACTTCCTAATTTTCACTAGAAATTAAATTTTCTGAGGATTTTTAAGAATTTTAATTAATGTATGTATGTAAGACTACTGGAATAAGAGGGGAAATAACTGCATGCAAGGAAAATAAGTTGAGTTTTTGAGAAGGTATGAGGTATGGAGATGTGTTTTTGGTAAGGGGGAAGCAATTTTATCTTGATTGTTTCATAATGTGAAGGAGAGACAATTTTACCTTGTGTGGTCAAGTTGGCTAAAATTAAATGAATTCATTATAATCGTTTTTTAAAAATAACCTTTGATATCAGTAATGTACTTATGTTTAAGTAAAACTGGAAGTATTCTTTCATCTGCTAAAAGGACAAAGTTTTCTTGAAAGATCCATTTGCTTTTGATAATGTAAAAGGTTTTTCTACACCTTTTATAAAATCTGCCTAGAAAATATTCTCTGTATTATCAAACTAATTACTTATTTTGTCTTTATGAATTCTTTGATTACTTAAGAAAACAGTCTCCTCTTAAAAGAGCTAAGGTTTTGTTTCTTTGTTTTTTTCCCAACTAAATTTCTATATTTGAGTGCAAAGTTTTTAATTGTCACTTTCGTGAAATTATTTCACAGTGGCTTATGATCCTGTTTGACCAAGTCTTTAAAATCTTTTGATATTCTTGACAAACTTCCCAAAATCAAATTCTAAATGAAGTCTTTTTTTGACTTTGAAATAAATTTGGGATTTTGCAGAGGGTGTCTGGAATATTATAAAAGATATGTTCTCACTCCTTGTCAAATGAGCAATTCTAAACTAATTAGATTTAAATGACATGGGAAACATTGTCAAATAAGAAGCTATACTTAAGCCTTATTTATGTTGTATTTGTATAGGTGTACGTTAGTGTTCCAAAAATAATAGGAAATTCCAAGATATCTGATATGTCCTGGTATATGTTATCACTTGTAATTCTAGCTTTAATCTTAAGATGTATGCCACAGAAATAACCAAATTTTCTTAATAGTGTTGTAATGAACTCTTACAGACCCTTAACCACAGCCATTTTTAAGTCTGTTATTTACAGAGAATTATTGTTCTTCTCTGTTGCCTTTGTGAATACATTTCATCATCAGAGAGATTCATGGAAAGGACTGTGACAAATGCTCTAGAATATGTGTTTCTCATCATTTTAAGATCATAACATTTAACTGGGTAAGAATTTGCAGAACTCTGATGGAGAAACAGCTTCATAAAACTGCAAACTTAAGATTAAAATCAACAGGGAGGGGAGCAAGATGGCGTAGGAGTAGGAGACCTGGATTTCGTCTGGTCTCAGGAATTCAGCTGAATAGGGATCAAACCATTCTGAACACCTACGAACAACAGGAGATCGAAGATAAGAAGAGTAACAACACTCTGAACAGAAAAGCGACCACTTTCTGGAAGGTAGGACGTGCAGAGAAGTGAATCCGAGGCGATATTCGGGAGGATAGACGGCGGGGGAGGGGGCCTCCGTTGGCCGCTTCTGGCAAGTGATAGAGCCGCGGAGCACAAAATCGGAACTTTTAGAAGTCGGCTCCGTGGAGGGACGTCGCTGCAGTGGCTAAGCGGGGGGTGGAACCCTCGTGGGACAGTGTGATCTCAGGACCCTCGGGGTCACAGAAAGACCGGGGGAGCCTGAGTGCAGCAGAGCCCCCAGGTATTGGAGCGGGGAAGCCGGCTGCAGAGACGGAGCCAAGATGCGGGCTCTCAGCTCGGGGTGGCCATAAACTGTGATCTGCGGCCCATTCGGGCTACTGCTCCTCCAGCAGGGACCCAACAAACGGCAGATCCGGGGAGACTCCCCTTCCTCCCCCAGGACAAACGGCACGGGAGCGCACCGCAGGGATCTGCTAGGTTTGGAGACTCCACACGGGGTCGGGTGCCAGAGATAGAAACGCTCGATCACAGGCCGGGTGAGCAGGGAGTGTGGCCGGAGACCAGGGAGACAGGAATGACTGCTTTTCTCTGGGGGCGCACTGAGGAGCGGGGCCCCGAGTTCTCAGCTCCTCTGGGCGGAAATTGGGAGGCCACCATTTTCACCCTGGTCCTCCAAAGCTGTACCGAGAGCTTGCAGGGAACAAAAGCTCCTGAGAGCAAACCCGAGCAGTTTGCTTAGCCCAGACACACAAGGGCGGGGAAATTCAGCCTCCGGCAAAGACATTTGGGAACCACGGCAACAGGCCCCTTCCCCAGAAGATCAGCAAGAACAGCCAGCAAGCCAAGACCAAGTTTACCGATCAAAGAGAACGGGAGAACTCCAGTTCTAGGGGAATACTGCACATAGAATTCATGGCTTTTTTACCATAATTCATTAGTTTTTCAAAGTTAATTTTTTTAACTGTTTTCTTTTTAATTTTTCCCTTTTTCAAACCTCTTATCAATCCCTTTTTTAAAAAAAACTTTATTTTTCATTTTTAGAGTCATATTTTTATCCCTTCATAGGAGTTACCCTTATTTTTGGCATATATAAGTTGTTCTCTCTTTAAAATTTTGAGATACAATTTCTTCTAACAGATCAAAATCTACCCTAAATCACTAGTGTATGGCTTTGTTCTAGTCTCCTGCCTGATCACATTCTCTCCCTTTTTTTTTCTTTTTTTCTTTTTCTTTTTAAATCTTCTTCTTTCTTTTTAAAAACAACTTCTTATCAATTCCTTCTATAAAATCTTTTATAATTTTCATCTTTACAGTCATCTTCCATCCCTTCATTGTATCAACCCTTATTTTGTACATATATCACTCATTCTTCCTTTAAAATTTTAGCAGGCACTTTCTTCTAACAGACCAAAATATGCCCAAAAGCTAGTGTGGGGGACTGATCTATGCACTAGCCTGATCATATTTGATCATATTCTGTTGTTCTGTTTTGTTTTGTTCTGTTTTTGTTTGTTTTTTTCTTTTTCCTTTTTTTTTTTTTTCTCTTCTTTCTTTCCCTTTCTTGTCCCCTGGTTTCAGTCTTTTCTTATTTGTCTAGAGTATATTTGCTGGAGACATTGTTAACCTGTTAGCATTCTGTTCTCTCATTCATCTGTTCTCCTCTGGACAAAATGACAAGATGAAAAAAGTCACCTCAGCAAAAAGAACAAGAGGTAGTACCCTCTGCCAAGGACCTACTCAATACTGACATTAGTACGATGTCGGACCTAGAGTGCAGAATCATGACTTTAAAGATACTACCTGCGCTTGAAAAAGTGTGGAAGTTATTAGAGAAACCCTTTCTGGAGAAATAAAAGAACTAAAATCTAACCAAGTAGAAATCAAAAAGGCTATTCATGAGGTGCAATCAAAAATGGGGGCACTAACTGCTAGGATAAATGAGGCAGAAGAAAGAATCAGCGATATAGAAGACCAAATGATGGAAAATAAAGAGGCTGAGAAAAAGAGAGATACACAACTACAGGATCACGAGGGCAGAATTCAAGAGATAAGTGATACAATAAGACGAAACATTAGAATAATTGGGATCCCAGAAGAAAAAGAGAGAGAGGGGCAGAAGGTATATCGGAGCAAATAATAGCAGAGAACTTCCCTAATGTGGGGAAGGAAACAGGCATCAAAATCCAGGAGGCACAGAGAACCCCTCTCAAAATCAATAAAAATAGGTCAACACCCCGACATCTAATAGTAAAACTTATGAGTCTCAGAGACAAAGAGAAAATCCTGAAAGCAGCTCAGGAGAAGAGATATGTAACCTACAATGGTAGAAACATTAGATTGGCAACAGACCTATCCACAGAGACCTGGCAGGCCAGAAAGAACTGGCATGATATCTTCAGAGCACTAAACGAGAAAAATATGCAGCCAAGAATACTATATCTAGCTAGGCTATCATTGAAAATAGAAGGAGAGATAAAAAGCTTCCAGGACAAACAAAAACTAAAGGAATTTGCAAACACAAAAACAGCCCTACAAGAAATATTGAAAGAGGTCCCCTAAGCAAAGAGAGAGCCTAAAAGCAGCATAGATCAGAAAGGAACACAGACAATATACAGTAACAGTCACCTTACAGGCAATACAATGGCACTAAATTCATACCTTTCAATAGTTACCCTGAATGTAAATGGGCTCAATGCCCCAATCAAAAGACACAGGCTATCAGATTGGATTAAAAAACAAGACCCATCAATATGCTGTCTGCAAGAGACTCATTTTAGACCCAAAGACACCCCCAGATTGAAAGTGAGGGAGTGGAAAACCATTTACCATGCTAATGGACACCAAAAGAAAGGTGGGGTGGCAATCCTTGTATCAGACAAATTAGATTTTAAAACAAAGACTGTAATAAGAGACGAAGAAGGACACTATATTCTACTTAAAGGGTCTATCCACCAAGAAGATCTAACAATTGTAAATATCTATGCCCCTAACGTGGGAGCAGCCAATTATATAAGGCAGTTAATAACAAAAGCAAAGAAACACATTGACAACAATACAATAATAGTAGGGGACTTTAACACCCCCCTAACTGAAATGGACAGATCATCTAAGCAAAAGATCAAGAAGGAAATAAAGACTTTAAATGAAACACTGGACCAAATGGACTTTACAGATATATTCAGAACATTCCACCCTAAAGCAACAGAATACACATTCTTCTCTAGTGCCCATGGAACATTCTCCAGAATAGATCACAAATCAGGTCTCAACCGGTACCAAAAGATTGGGATCTTTCCCCGCATATTTTCAGATCACAGTGCTTTGAAACTAGAACTCAGTCACAAGAGGAAAGAACCCAAATACATGGAGGCTAAAGAGCATCCTACTAAAGAATGAATGGGTCAACCAGGAAATTAAAAAATTAAAAAAATTCATGGAAACCAATGAAAATGAAAACACAACTGTTCAAAATCTTTGGGATGCAGCAAAGGCAGTCCTGAGAGGAAAGTATATAGCAATACAAGCCTTTCTCAAGAAACAAGAAAGGTCTCAAATACACAACCTAACCCTACACCTAAAGGAGCTTGAGAAAAAACAGCAAATAAAGCCTAAACCCAGCAAGAGAAGAGAAATAATAAAGATCAGAGCAGAAATCAATGAACTAGAAACCAAAAGAACAGTAGAACAGATCAACGAAACTAGGAGCTGGTTCTTTGAAAGAATTAACAAGATTGATAAACCCCTGGACAGCCTTATCAAAAAGAAAAGAGAAATGACCCAAATCAACAAAATCATGAATGAAAGAGGAGAGATCACAACCAACACCAAAGAAATACAAACAATTATAAGAACATATTATGAGCAACTCTATGCCAGCAAATTAGATAACCTGGAAGAAATGGACGCATTCCTAGAGATGTATCAACTACCAAAACTGAACCAGGAAGAAATAGAAAACCTGAACAGAGCTATAACCACTAAGGAAATTGAAGCAGTCATCAAAAATCTCCAAACAAACAAAAGCCCAGGGCCAGATGGCTTCCCAGGGGAATTCTATCAGACATTTAAAGAAGAATTAATACCTATTCTCCTGAAACTGTTCCAAAAAATAGAAATGGAAGGAAAACTTCCAAACTCATTTTATGAGGCCAGCATTACCTTGATCCCAAAACCAGACAAAGACCCCATCAAAAAGGAGAATTACAGACCAATATCCTTGATGAACATGGATGCAAAAATTCTCACCAAAATACTAGCCAATAGGATCCAACAATACATTAAAAGGATTATTCACCACGACCAAGTGGGATTTATCCCTGGGCTGCAAGGCTGGTTCAACATCCGCAAATCAATGTGATACAATACATTAAGAAAAGAAAGAACAAGAATCATAGGATCCTCTCAATAGATGCAGGAAAGGCATTTGACAAAGTACAGCATCCTTTCTTGATCAAAACTCTTCAGAGTATAGGGATAGAGGGTACATACCTCAATATCATAAAAACCATCTATGAAAAACCTACAGCGAATATCATTCTCAATGGGGAAAAGCTGAGAGCTTTTCCCCTAAGGTCAGGAACGCGGCAGGGATGTCCACTCTCACCACTGCTATTCAACATAGTATTAGAAGTCCTAGCCACAGCAATCAGACAACAAAAAGAAATCAAAGGCATCCAAATTGGCAAAGAGGAAGTCAAACTCTCACTGTTTGCAGATGATATGATACTGTATGTGGAAAACCCAAAAGACTCCACCCCAAAACTGCCTAGAACTCATACAGGAATTCAGTAAAGTAGCAGGATATAAAATCAATGCACAGAAATCAATGGCATTCCTATACACCAACGAGACAGAAGAGAGACAAATCAAGGAGTCAGTCCCATTTACAATTGCACCCAAAACCATAAGATACATAGGAATAAATTTAACCAAAGAGGCGAAGGATGTGTACTCAGAAAACTATAAAATACTCATGAAAGAAATTGAAGAAGACACAAAGAAATGGAAAAACATTCCATGCTCATAGATTGGAAGAATAAATATTGTGAAGATGTCAGTGCTACCTAGAACAATCTACACATTCAATGCAATCCCCATCAAAATACCATCCACCTTTTTCAAAGAATTGGAACAAATAATCCTAAAATTTGTATGGAACCAGAAGAGACCCTGAATAGCCAGAGGAATCTTGAAAAAGAAAAGCAAAGCTGGCGGCATCACAATTCCGGACTTCCAGCTCTATTACAAAGCTGCCATCCTCAAGACAGCATGGTACTGGCACAAAAACAGACACATAGATCAATTGGACAGAATAGAGAGCCCAGAAATGGACCCTCAACTCTATGGTCAACTCATCTTTGAGAAAGCAGGAACGAATGTCCAATGGGAAAAAGACAGTCTCTTCAACAAATGGTGTTGGGAAAAATTGGACAGCCACATGCAGAAGAATGAAGCTGGACCATTTCCTTACACCACACACAAAAGTAGACTCCAAATGGTTGAAAGACCTAAACGTGAGACAGGAGTCCATCAAAATCCTAAAGGAGAACACAGGCAGCACCCTCTTCGACCTCAGCCACAGCAACTTCTTCCTAGAAACATCGCCAAAGGCAAGGGAAGCCATGGCAAAAATGAAGTATTGGGATTTCATCAAGATAAAAAACTTTTGCACAGCAAAAGAAACAGTCCACAAAACCAAAAGACAAGCGACAGAATGGGAGAACATATTTGCAAGTGACATATCAGATAAAGGGCTAGTATCCAAAATCTATAAAGAACTTATCAAACTCAACACCCAAAGAACAAATAATCCAATCAAGAAATGGGCAGAAGACATGAACAGACATTTTTCCAAAGAAGACATCCAAATGGCCAACAGACACATGAAAAGGTGCTCAACATCGCTTGGCATCAGGGAAATCCAAATCAAAACCTCAATGAGATACCACCTCACACCCGTCAGAATGGCTAAAATTAACAAGTCAGGAAACGACAGATTTTGGCGGGGATGTGGAGAAAGGGGAACCCTCCTACACTGTTGGTGGGAATGCAAGCTGGTGCAACCCCTCTGGAAAACAGTATGGAGGTTCCTCAAAAAGTTGAAAATAGAGCTACCCTACGATCCAGCAATTGCACTACTGGGTATTTACTACAAAGATACAAATGTAGGGATCTGAAGGGGTACGTGCACCCCAATGTTTATAGCAGCAATGTCCACAATAGCCAAACTGTGGAAAGAGCCAAGATGTCCATCGACAGATGAATGGATAAAGAAGAAGTGGTATATATACAGAATGGAATATTATGAAACCATCAAAAGGAATGAGATCTTGCCATTTGCAACGACGTGGATGGAACTGGAGGGTGTTATGCTGAGTGAAATAAGTCAATCAGAGAAAGATGTGTATCATATGACCTCACTGATACAAGGAATTCTTAATCTCAGGGAACAAACTGAGGTTTGCTGGAGTGGTGGGAGGTGGGAGGGATTGGGTGGCTGGGTGATAGACATTGGGGAGGGTATGTGCTATGGTGAGCCCTGTGAATTGTACAAGACTGATGAGTCACGGATCTGTACTTCTGAAACAAATAATGCCATATATGTTAAGAAAAAAAAAAGAAGATAGCAGGAGGGGAAGAATGAAGGGGAGTAAGTCGGAGGGGGAGAGGAACCATGAGAGATGATGTACTCTGAAAAACAAACTGAGGGTTCTAGAGGGGCGGGGGGTGGGGGGATGGGTTAGCCTGGTGATGGGTATTAAAGAGGGCACATTCTGCGTGGAGCACTGGGTGTTATGCACAAACAATGAATCATGGAACACTACATCAAAAACTAATGATGTAATGTATGGTGATTAACATAACAATAAAAATTATTTAAAAAAATAAAAGTTTAAAATCAACAAGAATTAATTTTATGGGACTGAATGAACTAATGAGGATGAGGATTATGACTTTTTGTTTGCAGCATTGCTGAGTGAATATTATGTTTTTCCAGTTTTAAGGACACTTTACAACAAATTGGTAAAATATTCTATCCTTTGTAAACAAAGATGAAATGCGTACTTTTTCTCCCTGCCTTATCTCTGTGGAAGTCAGAAACTTCTTAGTATTCTTATTTTCATGGTAGTATAGCTATTTGCATAAGTTCAATAAGAATCTTCTCCTTGTAACAGGACACAATTGGAAACATTGGTTGTGTTGCCAAAACTTTGGCTGGAATGTCATATTTGAGAATGTGCATAGAATCAGATATGACCAGACAGCTTTAATGAACTAAAGCTGACTTCATGGAGTCATTGAATCCCCTTGGAAAAACAGCCTGGTACCTTGCTTTCAGGGTTCCCAGCAGCCTTACCAGGTAAACAAGGTCACATCCTGGCAGGCTCAGAAACCTGGATATTTTGGAGACCTCAAGAAAAGAGGAATGTATCCACATCTATAGGTATAACAGACAAAGTCTGATGGCAGGACCTTGGCATGGCTGCCTAGTCTCAAGATCTTCTAAAAATTCAATCTGAGGGGTGCCTGTTTGGCTCAGTTGGAAGATCATGCGACTCCTGATCTTGGGTTCATGAGTTCAAGCCCCACATTGAGTGTAGAGATTACAAAAGAAAAATACACAAAACTTTCAAAAATAAATAAAAACTGAAAGTTCAATCTGAAATTCCTTATGGAAAGTTCCAACAAAGCAGATTTAGAAGAGCCTGTATGATCAGTAACTATTCTTGCTGCACTTATGTAAATAATCAGGCCAAGTTTACTGAAACTAGACTTAATTTTTAAATGACTTAGTCTTATTGTGTTTATATTTGATTAAATGGAGGGGGCTGTAGAGAGAAAAATTGTTCAGTAATACACTTTTATAGATATCGAATTCTGTTGCTGTTAATTGTCTTTGAGGTCTTGTTTTCTGCCTGTAAACTGGACTAGATTCTGAATTTGCTCCCACCTTTCTGACTTGGAAACTCTGAGAACTGAAACTGCCCTCTTCCTGAAGCTGTGCAAGCAAAAGCTGGACAACTTGATATAAACTTTAGAGAAATTACCACAGGAGTTCATGCATGGACTGTCTTTATGCCTATTGCTGTGTGGCCACTCAGAAAACTCACCAGAGACATTGAAACTGCAAACCATGAAAATCTTTCAGATTGCCACTGCGTGCATTTGCTATTGTTTTGGTTCCATAGAAATAATCTTAGTAAATTCCTGATATTTTGTACAATGTAGACCTAACTTTGGGAGCCCACCAGTATCACTACCTCCTGAAATGAGACACAACTCTTCCAATTGAACTGACCAGTTCTCAGGGCTAAGATACTGGTTCAGTGAGATGGAGCAACCTACCAACTCAACTTCTAGAATGTGAAACTTCTTGGGAAGTTTCAAAGACAGAAATGAAGGGGAGCAGAATGTGCTGACCCAGAATGTGCCACTTTAGCATGTGGGTTATTTTGAGCTGAAGACAATCAAGAATCACAAGACTCAGGAAGAACTTTTCATTACTCCCTTAACTGCCTAAAAGAATGTAGATAGAGGGACTTGTCTAGGAAGAGAGCTACCACCAGAGATAACTACAAAGTGTATAAGATAGATTTGGTAAGCTAGGTCAAGTTTGGCAGAGCCTGTTTGTTCAGATTCCTGTCTGTGTTCCATTGTCTCTGCATAGCATGTCAAATACTTATTTACCAAACATTTGCTTTTCCCGTCTTCCTGAAAATTGTCCTCCTTTCCTTTGAAGCCCCAGACCTCCATCCCCATTCTTCTTAACTCAGGATGGCGTATAAACCTCAGTTACCTGTCTTTGAACCTTTCATGTCTATGAGGCTCCCATATGAAAGGAATTAAATTTTTCTCCTGTTAATCTGTCTTATGTCAATTTACTAGACCAGCCAAAAGAACCTAGAAGGATAAAAGAAAAAATTTTTCTCCCCTACAGTAGTGAATCTGCTGTGTTGTATAATATCACAGCTTTTTTCTCCTGTCTGTTTTAGTTTTAGCTCCCATAGTGTCTTGTTGACTGGTCTTATTTATTCTTTATATTCCACTTTACCATCCATTCTGTTACTTATGCAGAGAGTATCAATGGAGTATTCATAACGTTGAATAGATTATTTTATGTGGCAAATAGTCATTCCAGTTTTTCATTACTTTCAGTTCTTTTGTATATTTATGCATCTCCATGTTATTGGAGAACTTGAGGTTTTTGGAAGAAGAGATTTGAGGCTCTTGGTGTTTTGTCAGTTTTGTTATTTAAAATTACAGTTCCCTCCCCCACTTCCTGTATTAGAATGCGTACAAACTTCTAAGGAAGTCCTTATACATGTTTTAAGGTTTTTAAAACTGTTTTAAACTGTCCTTTTCTTTACATTTATTCCTCCTCTACAGTGATAGGTTTCAAGGATGTTGTCAGGGGAAGGGGTCTAATTTCTTTCTTCCTGTCAACTCAAATAACATATGTGTCCATTAAAAAAAACCAAGTACTGGTTCACTAAAGGCACAACCCTATTGTGGGAAAAGACCTTTAACGTGAATCAGAAAATATAGTGATAAAAATCCCATACCTATCTATTCATATATTATCTCTCTATTCATGTATGTATTACCTAATTTCAAGATTTTTATTTAAAATAATAGAAATTATTGTTTCAAATGTGAGAATATGTGCCATAAATTTTTTTTTTCTTGAAAGGCAAGGAATAAGAGTATTAACCATTTTGGGGGGTTTAAAATTATGTGGATGAATCTTACTGGTGTAGGAATCATCATTTGAATGAATAAAACCTATGCAGAAAATATTCTATAGACAGAACTTTTATAGGGTATAGCAATAACTATATTTACTTCTTTCGTTTTGTACAGACTTCTCTTCACAGGAATTAGAGATTTTCATTTGTTCCTTTTCCTCTTCCTGGCTTCAAATGTTTGTTGCAGAGGCAGTCTTTAAAAAGTTGTGTTTACAGGGTTCCATCAGTGTTTCTTCTGAGCCACTCTCTCTTCAGAAAATGGTAAGACCACTCTATTCTTCTAATTGCCAAGAAGTGAGTTCATAAACTCAACTTTAAGATGTTTGTTATTTCTAATAATTGGACAGAGCTTGTTAACCTTAAATCTTTCAAATTTATATAAATCTATGTAATCTTTCAAATCTGTGTAAGAGTGGGTATTTTTCAACCTCAGAAATGAAGTGTAATTAGTGATAGAAATTTTAATTACTTATTTGAGAGTAATTAAGGATTGATAACAGAAAAATAATACAGAAACTTTAGTCTCCTAATCATTTGCTATAGCACATAAGATAATTATTTTGAAAAGATCTAGATCCAAAAAAATTTTATGTAGTATTTAATTGTATTTTAAAAGCCAAATTTGTAGATGATGCCAAAGGTTATTATTTTTTATCTTATATACACATGTGTAAGCTGCATTTGATTCAAGGTTTTCCGGTTTTATCTTGGTTATCCTTAGTATCTACTGTCTTCAGCAGTTTCTTCAACAAATGAGAAATATGCTTGTTTATTGGTTGGATTGGGCAAATACTGTTTTGTAGCAATCCTTGTCCTTAATGACTTTTGCTCTTCTTACTCCACTTATTCCAGACTTTTTTTCTATCGAAGGAAGGCATTACCAAAGTGGAAATGACAAAATACCGGTTGTACATAAATCACAAATATTTAAAATATGCAAATGAACCATAACAAGTTAGGCATTAGACTAATCCAAATGAGAACTTTGCTAAAAGAATATCAATAGTGAATTTGAAAAAATAATTATTTTCAAGAAGACATTTTTCTTTTTGTGTCTGTTATGTTAATGACCTGGAACTAGATGCTTTCTTATTATTTTAGCATGCTCAAATGAGAAAGGATAGCAACCATAGTGATAAAACCAAGAAAATATAACTAAATGTAATGGTGAAATGAATCAGGTAATTTCTTTTGACTGCTTTCCAGGTCTTTGTAGTTGAGAAAGCAATATAATACTATTTTGCAACAGGTATATTCCTATTTGCCAGCTTTGGGGAAGACTGGTGTGCCTGGGACTGGAAAGATGCAGATAGCAAAGAAAATAGGACAGCGGCCTTGCCTTGAATCTCAGAGAGCCTTATTAATGCTGAATGGTGCGAAACAGAAACAAGTTGAAGGGCTGCCAGAGTTACCGTAAGTTATGCTTATGGATCACCTTTTTTTTCTTTTTTTTTTTTTTTAAGTATAGCCCCTTTTTGGACACATTCTTTAAACTTTATACTTACCTCTAATGTTGTGTGAATTATACTGCAGAGCAGAAAACTGAGTTTGAGATGTATAAAATAATACATATGATCAACATTATTGCTTTAATTCAAGGTACATGTTTTCTCTGTGTTAAGATCAAGTGCTTTCCAAAAAAATACAACTGTTTTTCAAATTCTTTCACACTCGTTTTGCCTATGTTTAAAATTACTATTTGTATATAATAAAGATTGGATTTCAGAATCCGTAGGCATGTAAGATACTCTGAATTGTTACAATAGCTTCCCCCACATGCAAAACCTTTTCTAAAAGTATGCTGTAAAAAATTCAGAAAACCTTAAAATGTTTTTAGGAAGAATCAGATCAGAATATGAAAATAAGAATGGGGAGCAGGAGCCTGCATTTGGATCTTAGCATTTTGCTTTTTTCTCTTTGCCAAATGTAGTTTACTTGGGCTCTTCCTCTATGTGACATTCCATATTCATAAACTTTTCAGTGGGCAGTTGGGGGTACAAAGTTAATAAAAATGAATGCATAAAAATTTGTTTCTGCACATTTGGAATAAATATAAAAAAACAAGCAATAAAGATTTGAATGAATGGGGGTTTAAATGAACAGGAGGCTAGATTTTAAAAAGTACTCACTATGTAACGTACACTGCCATGCCTTCGTGAAAAACAAGCTTTCATTTTTTTCTTACTTTATTTTCAGAGAGCTGAACCTTGCTAAATGTTCCTCATCGTTAAAAAGATTGAAAAAGAAGTCAGAAGGAGAATTATCATGTTCCAAGGAGAATTGCCCCTCTTTAGTTACAAAGATGAATTTTCACAAGACTAATCTAAAAGGTATTCCAAGTAACTAAGTTAATTTATGCTAGGAACTTCTTGATTGTAGTTGATATTTGCAAGTTTTACACACTGGCCCCGATGAATCCTTGAACTTGACTAGGTCCAGAAAATACCTTCTTAGATAGCATATTATTATTTTTTTTGAACTGTCATGTGTGCAGAGAAAGTGATTGTTTAATATTCAGTATAATAGAATATTTCCTCCCCATTCTTTCTGCCCCTCCTCTTCAGATATTAGCTCATATTGAGCTCATTCCAGACTTGCCCGCCTTACTTTTCTATTCCACCTCAACCTGTGCAGCTTGGGATTAGAGTCTTTTGATTTGAAAGTATAATTCAGTCTTCATCTCTTTCAGTCCTAGACATTTTGTGAACAAAGAATGAGGAGTAGGCTATGTTACATAGCTGTGTTAAGCATATGGACTCTTTTCTCCCAGGCATTGAGCCCAGACTATGAAATGTGTTTGGCTTTTGGTTCTAACTATACTGGAACCTAAGTACCTAAAGGATGGAGTAACAAGAATAGTGCAGTAATAATTCACTTCAGCACCTCTTTTACTTAGTGACCTCTTAACTCACAAATATGTTAACCTTCCACAAGTCTATACCTGACCAAAGGAAATTGCTGAGTCTCTTGCTAATGAGCTGTATTGTGCTTTTAATACAAAAATTATCATTAGGACACCAATGTAAACAGTAAGAGTGAAGCTCTTATAATCTCTCAACATGATAAAAGTTCATAATTGCATTTGATGAATTCAAAATAGCTGCCCATTTAGCTCAAAATGTGAAAAATGTATTAAAGTAGAACTCTGGTATTAACTACACAAACAATGTCCTTTTTCTTTGTTTATTGTGTCAGAAAGTAAAATGAATATGAATGACTTTAGTCTGAATAGCAGAGGGAACTGGGAGGGAGGAAGAGAACTGAGAAATAGTGGAGAAAAAACTTCAAAAGCTTTTCCTTGCATGTAAAAGAAATGTTTTGGTAGAAATTACAGAGATAATCTATAAAATTGAACACTGTAAAAATGTGCTACGTAGTATTATAGCAAGAAAGGGTTTGATTCAGTATTTCATTTGTTTTCTAAGCAATTGCTTATTAAAAGTTTTTTTAATTCCCTTTACATCAAATTATCACTTACATCTTATTAGTCTTGGTTACAACAGAGATGGATATAGACCCTTTTAGCCAGCAGGCACTAATTGCATCCCTCCTAGAAAAAACTTTACCATTTCATTTGTCACTCTTATTCAGCTTTAAATGGTACTAGAGTTTTTTGTTTTTTTTTTTCCGTGTGTGTGTGTGTGTGTGTGTGTGTATGTGTGTGTGTGTGTGTTTATATTAAGATTCCCCCATTTCTCCTTCTCTGTGCTGCTGTAGCCAAGCCAGACAGCCTATTGAGAAGCAGCAAACCATCTGTTAATGGATTTGAAGTTCTGAATTATACTTGAGTGTGTAGAGGCACTCGTGCTTAGCCAGAAACATTCATTTGAATTAAGCTATAAATGCTGTATAAAAAAGAGCCATACATTTAACGTAGGTTCATGAATAAATTTAAGAGAGGGCAATTGCACTCTAAACTTTTATTGCTGCAAAACCCAGTATTTTTGGTGTTCTCTGATCATTTGGGGCTTTTATAGCGGGATTGAAGCTTTAAACCTTGAACTAGGGGGAGACAATGCCTGTATTAAATCTTTTGCAGTAGAATTTCATTGCTGAGTTGCTGATAGAACAGAAGCTCTATGGATTGGTGGGTATCCCTCCCCCCCCTTTTTTTTAATGTGAGAGATGTTTAAACCAGTCAAAAGGAAAACTCAATAAATAATTTTCTGGCATGGGGCCAGATCTTCTAGTTCATGCCCTTTGATTATTTTCTTTAGTTGATATCTTGTCTTCTCTGGAATAATCTATTAATTTTTTATGGCAGGAGAAACAGCCCTCCATAGAGCTTGCATAAATAACCAAGTGGAGAAATTGATTCTTCTTCTCTCTTTGCCAGGAATAGACATCAATGTTAAAGGTAAGTTCTGTATTTTTGTAGTCTGATCCAGTGTCTTAATGTTTGTGGTATTAAATAGTATTATGTCAACATTAAGAAAAATCATTTAAGTATATTTACCTAACATATCTTCAAAATACTACCAGTCGCAAAACCAAGAAATTCATCATATATTAATTTATAACTAATAGCGCAGCAACATTTTTTCTCCATATTTTGATAGATCTCAAAATCATTATATTTAAATTGTTTTAATTTATTTTTCTTACAGTTTGAAATAGGACTACACCTTAGGCATTTTTATCAAAACATGATATTTCTATATGAAGGAAGCACCTAAAAGTCACACTGATAAAGGAAGCAGATTATCAGTACTTTACTACCAAAAGACCTACTTTTGCTGTTTTAAAACTTGCCTTGATTTCTAATTTAGACAATGCTGGCTGGACGCCTTTGCATGAAGCCTGTAACTATGGCAACACAGTGTGTGTCCAGGAAATTTTGCAACGTTGTCCAGAGGTAGATCTGCTCACTCAAGTGGACGGGGTGACTCCTTTGCATGATGCACTGTCAAACGGACATGTGGAAATTGGCAAGCTGCTACTACAGCATGGGGGTGAGTGCATTTATGCTAAACGGGTTTTGATAAATTATCCAGTTTTTTAGTGAATTCCCTCAGAGGTAGATAGCATGTTATGTTTAAGGTCTGCAAGGAAAAATCCCTTTATTTCATATTAATGAAAAAGATAAAAAGTCTCCGAGAACAAAAGCACCTTTTATTTAATAGGAATACCTTTTCATAATATGTAAATATTTATTTATTTTTATTAATTATCCTGTTTAGTTTTGTGTATGAGAGTGTATTTTGAATTGAGTGTGTTTTAAATATTAATTCTTTTACTTAAAGTGTGTGATGTCGTTGTGAACCAGCCATTTCTGAAAGCTTATTAATAAATGAATTTAAGTGTTCCATTGTGGTTACTAAGGTTTTCCATTCTTGTTTCATTTCTCGTGTATAACTGTTAACTCGATTAATCTTTTTTTTTAATGAGTCATTTCTTTACAGACTACAAAAAGAAATATCCTAGAATATCTTTTCTTCATTCACATTTTGCAGTTAATTAAGTTACAGTGGGAAGATTTTTTTCGAATGGTGGTAACTTGTGCAGGGGTTTTGTGAGGGAGATAACTTGAGCTTAATATTTATCTGCTGCTTTTTCTGATTTTTGATCTCTGCATTTCAGAAAGCACCCCCACTCCCCTCTTCAGTGACATTCTTCTTACATGTGAACTGAATAATAGAAATTTTATGTTAAATTTTGCTGATAACTAATTTGTGTTTTAAAAGAGAAACAAAGGAAAAGTGATGACTAGTTTATAATGCAGAAATAAAAATTTGTGTAAATTTCCTGTTACTTTTATTTGTGCTGATTTTAACTGGAAATGTAAAATTATTTTCTCCTATAGTTAAAGCTATTTCATTCTGAATGAAAATAAAATGCATATTTTCTTTAGATCTTCCGCCCTCCCCCCCCCATGTATATACATATGTGAAAGGTCTTATAGCTTGGTAGCTTAAGCATTTTGGTTATTTATAATCTTCTCCTGCCCCCTAAAGGCCTTAGTGTGTCTGTTTTACTGACACCATTTCATAATCAATGTATTTTTCAGTTCTTCCACTTTTTTTAGTATTATATGTTTACTAAACTATAATGTTCTGTTTCCTCTTAAGTGTTTTATTTTTCTACTCAATCATGTATGTGACATTCGAAGCCAATATTTGGCCTTGCTTCAGATGATCTAAGCAGGATAAGAGCCATTACTGTATTAAGTCCAACTCTTTAGAAAGAGAATGGGATTATACTGACCAAAGTGAATTTTTCCAGGGCTCTTGTTGAAGAATGGTACATGTATGAGTTCATTGTCATAAGAGAAGAAACCTACTTGTAGTTGAATTTACTGAGGTCCTTTGGCAATTGTACAGATTAAGCTTTGCCTTAGTTGGATTCTGAGTTTGGACTTACCAAATGGTTTAACACCATCATTAAAGTAACTACATCATCTCTTCTCTGTGTGTTATTCAGTCTTGAAAGAAGTAATTTCAGAAGTTTATTTATGTCTCTAAAACCTTTGTTTACTTTTGGTATCTTGTCCATAATTTGGGTTTTTTTTTTAATAAGAGGAGTTACTTGGTGCACTTTCTTCATTATATTATAAAAAGAGTCCTAATTATGATTTAGAATTTTATTTTTTCCATAAAATTAAATTATATATTATCAGTGGTTGATCTTTTATATTAAACACATTTTATAAACTAGGCTATTACATATGTTTCATCAGATTCATGATTAGGAATTTTTGCAGCTATACTGTGTTCTCTGACAGTATGCTCTTATGTTGTATGTAGGATCTTCTGATTATGCCTTCTAGTACTAAAACCTTATATCTCTTATAACATTTTTACGACAGAGTGCATAAATAACGACAGGACTTGACAGACAGAGGGGTACAAAGTACTCAGTGCTATGTGACCAAATACTGAGTCATTGTTGTTTTACCCCTCCCATATTATCCTTTACTACCTAGGGGATAAACTCTTCAATGTTTGCTAAGTAGATATATAGGTTTAGCCAGGACAGAAAGATGAAATCTGACTTTTGACTCAGAGCAGTTAACATTTAATTTTTTGTAAATCAGTTACGTATACTAAAAATTGAACATAAGCAAAGGTAAGTGAAAAGTGTGATCTATGTCTGTGCATGGTTTTATAGTCTACTCTGTTGCAGTCACCTGTTAGCAGTGGAAGGAGGTAGTACTTCTTTCTCCTTGGTGAAATTATAAGATCCCTTTAAGACTGTTACACAGATTGAAGAAGAACATATTTTGTAAATATCTTCTGGAAACACTGAAATTCTTACTTCAACCTGACAATTTATAAAGTTTTATATGCTTTTTTAAATTTGTAATTATGTATTTTTTTATTGAACTAAGGCATGTGTTTTTAGGCGTTGACTAGAATTCTGGGTTTTTTTAATGTACCTTTATTAGGAAGTCAATATGTATGGCCAGTTAATTTTGTCAACATGAATTATTACGAAATGCCATAAACAGAGACCTGGATACTTTGGGGAAATAGAGAAAACAACTGTTAAGCTGCCAAAATAAAAATGTTTTGATGTTGTGCATTTTCTTTTTCACAGGCCCAGTGCTTTTACAGCAGAGGAACTCTAAGGGAGAATTGCCCTTGGATTATGTGGTATCATCTCAAATCAAGGAAGAACTATTTGCTATTACAAAAATAGAAGATACAGTGGAGAACTTTCATGCCCAAGCAGAGAAACATTTTTACCACCAGCAACTTGAATTTGGCTCATTTTTACTTAGTAGGATGTTGCTAAATTTTTGTTCAATTTTTGATTTATCTTCAGAGTTTCTCTTAGCTTTCAAAGGGTTAACTCATCTAAATGAACTGCTTGTGGCTTGTAAGAATTATAAAGAAACTACCAGTGCTCATACTGACTGGTTATTGGATCTTTATGCCAGAAATATAAAGACATTGCAGACGCTCCCAAATATTCTTAAGGAACTGCCTGAGAATTTAAAAGGGTGTCCTGGAGTGCACACTGAGGCCTTATTGGTGACATTGGAAATGATGTGCCGTTCAGTCACAGAGTTTTCATGATGATGCCAAAAAATATGAGTCAACTTT
Source organism: Callorhinus ursinus (assembly GCF_003265705.2). NCBI lineage: Eukaryota > Metazoa > Chordata > Mammalia > Carnivora > Otariidae > Callorhinus > Callorhinus ursinus. Next base: position 11,876,540 of record NW_027397065.1, read on the forward strand.
CTAAACATGCTTAGCTTGCTTTGTCATTTCGTATGGACTTCATAGCTTATTAACAAATATTAATTTATTTATTGACAGAATTTGCAGTTTTGCTAAATTTCAAAAGCACTTAAAGAACTTCTGCAAACCTATAATGTAGGCTTCTTTTTCCATGTTGTAGAATTTGACTCAAAAGTAAAGAGTTTCATTTGGTATATACCGCTTTCGTTAATCTTTATTATTTCCTGATCTGAAAGTGATATTTATTTATATTGTACATGTAAAACATTTTAATTTAAATATTTTTTGAAATCAGAATGTTCTGTCCTCTCTTCCAGGGATTTAAGGACTTAGAATCATGGCAAGGATATCCATGCAAATGTGCACCTATAAGCATGTAGCTCCCTGTTTATTCTCCATAGGCTGTTGGACTAAAATACTCAGTTTTGTGTGTTTGTAAAATAAACATTTCTAAAATTTACAATAATAATATTTTCTTGGTTTTTAAATGCAGTGAATGTGCCAAGTTTGACAGTTTGATCCCTTGATCTACTTTAATAGTACATGTACAAAGTTTATTTCTACTCCATGTAACCACTGTTCTGTAAGTGACAACATACACTGCATAGTAAGTTTTGCCAAATATTAAGATTATAAGTGGTAACTCAGTAATAGATTTGAGATTATCTAAAATCTTAATGTGTAGTATGAATTTACATTTCAATTTGCAGTTTTTTCCTAACAGCAATTTATAGTAAAACTAAAAGAAAGGGTGTGGATAATAACCACTTTTGAAATTGGAGTTACTTTCCTAGTGGGAATAAGTTACATTGTGGTACAGCTGGAAAAGAAACATTAAAACTTCCATTTAGCTTTTATGTAACTAAAGTGATGATCTCAAGGAATTAATCTGCTAAAGAAGCACACTTTAGTCTTATCTTAGAAATAGATCTTTTAACGAGATACAAATTCTGAGTGTTTTATTACTGGGTTTATAATCTAAACTGAAAACTGCTACATTAGTATATCAGCTCTGAATAAAAATCAAGGGTTTGTTTTTTTTTTTTACTTATATTTTTAAATCAGTAATTTTTTACACATACTTTAAGAAATATTAGTTGTTTCTAGTTAGCCTTCAAATGTCAAAACCTAAAAGTCTCGTTAATATATACTGAATCTGCCAGAGTGTCAGAGAAACCATGACATAGCAGAGACTATCTAAGGAATATTAAAATGCTCAGAAAGATTTAGTAAAGTGTTTCCCAACATGATGAATAAGAACATTCTCATTCCGAAGAATAGCCACTTTACTTCACTTGTGAAGGCATCTGGAATAAGGTTTACTTGGTCAACTAATATAAGCCTAAAAAACATATTTTGACATCTAACAGGCACACTTATATCTAATTTCTTATTAACTAAATTATAAGGCAGGTTTGTTTCGAAGCTATTGCTTTCCTACTTGTCAAATGAAAGTAACACCAGGTATTATCTGTGTCATGATAGAATTCTTAGCCTATCACCTTGTATGGCACTTAATAAATGTTGCTTCTTTTCTAATTCTTACCTCCTCTTTTTAGTTATAACAAATTATTTAAGCAAGATAGTAATTGGTCAAGTTGGTAATAATTCTAAATTAATAAAATAACCAACATCATGAGTTAGGATTTTGCACTGCTAAGAAAAGTAGTTTTTTAAATTAAATGTTCTTAAGAAATATTCATCTAGTTGCAATTAGAATTAATGTTTCATAACTGTTCTTTCTGCCAACTTCTACAACTCATGATATGAAGTATTAACACTAAAAAAATGCCATTGAGGTCTCTGCCTATTTTAATAAGGTGTCATTGTAGTTTTGCCCTTATTCAGAAGTACCACTTGGCAAACAGATTACTGTTTTCTGTGTCCTAGTTAACAATACCAGTATATGTACATGAATTTAAACAAATATATATGAAATTTAAACTTTCAATGAGAAACTTTTTTTCTAATATTATTGCTTAAACTTTATTTTAGAAAATATAGTAATTGCTTCAGATTGATCTTAGAGGTAGAGGAAATAGAAATATTAATAAATAAAATTCATAGGCTTTTCCAGTCCTGGCTTTTAGTTGTAAATGGCTCAGAGTTCCAGCAACTGAAGGCAAGGCTGAGTTATGCTATTCTTTCTTGTACTTTGCTAGATTTCATATCTGTAATTCAATAGACTTGTGTTAAAAAAAAAAAAAGCCTATCAAGGCCTTTATTACAAATGTAAATAAAGGCTGGAATAAGATTTCTGAGCTTTTAAGATGCAGCTTTCCCCATATGTAATCTGTAGAAATATTTGGAATATAAAAGATTTTAGAAAGTTTACTGGCAGCTCCTTAGGAAGGGTCTTTTCAAAGTTAGAGTTTTCTAGCTTGTTATTAATTTCCCAATGCAGAAAAAAGTAGTCCATTTATATTACACTTTCTGTCATTTCCTTTATTCCAAGATGACCAGGAAAACATTCATCCTTGTATAAATCAAATGCGAAATCAATATTTTTATTGTTTCTTGAACACCTACTATGTTCTAGGTGGTATTGCTTAATGGGCTGACTACAATAAAAGTTCATAAAAGTCTAGGAAGGTAAATTAGATTGAAATATTGTTACTTTTATTGCCCTCTGTGTAGGCTGTTGAAAAAAATTTCAGTTTTGTGTATTTTACAGTAATAATTGGTTTCCTATTTTAGTTTTTAAATGTGAATATCACACGGATCTAATAGTTTAATCCTTCGATCATTATGATTTTAGCAATTATGTTTTAGAGAGTAGAATGTGGGGTGTGCTTTTGCAGTCTTCGCAAACTAAAACGCATTCCCAGGTAAATACAAATGCATTAATGCTAGGATACTTTATCTAAATGCCAGGAAACATTTGCCATTTTTGTCTATGCTGTTACAGAAAGTTAAATGAATACCTTCACATGAAAACACTATTGCTGGAATGTGCAATCCATATGCCTTTACACACCTTTCAGTTAAGTTATGAACTCGATGAGAGCCTGTCACTGTTGCTCCTGAAGCAGTAGGAAGGGGTCATCTTTGAGTGACATGAGGCACTCTTTCCCGCAGGCATTTATCACGTAGCTTCCACGCCAGTCGCACCTCCTGCTGACGTGGAGCTCGCAAAGTTCTGAATGATAATTGTTTTTATAACAAATGTGGACTGAGTTAGAAAGGTCAGCGATGGCATTATTGGAATTAGGCTGTGCCTGGTGTTGTCAAAACTACAGACATCAGTTCCATGGAAACATGGAATAGTTAACTCTTGTAAATCAAATTATGTTATCAAAAAATTCACCTTGTAGATTGAAATGAATTGTGGTAGGAGGATATACTCTGACAATTATTTACAGAATTAGAGATTATTGGACTAAATCAATGAGAAGAGACTGTGGTATTTATTGTTTTTGCTTGGTTCCAAAGCATATATCTTTCAAGGTATTGCAAATTTTATAAAAAGAAGACCTTTTCAGATGAAACAAAAGATAATTTTAACATCATTGATCACTAGATTTTTTTTAACGCTTTTCCTCTTAAGTAAATGCTTGTCTTCAAATAGTGCTTTCCACTTTATGAAAGCCTCAAGCAACAAAGACACAAACATGAATTTATGTGAATTGTTAGAGGGTCAAATAGATTAAATTACTTGAAAAAGAGGCTTCTTAACATTTTCCAATCACAAATCCAAATGACTCACTTTTAGGGGAGTCTGCTATTTGGGAGTACTTTGTGTTATAAGCAAAATGATAACTTATATATTTAATATACCAATTTTCCCTGTATCTTACATATTTGAATTCATTACTGTAGGCCTTTTGATAAGTGTAGATATGGAGTTTTTGTTATGAATACACTTAAACTATATGTTTAAAAAAAACTAAATTATAACTCTTAGTACTAGATGGAAGTAATTTTTTTTATAATACTATCTTTGTACTGTTGAACATACATTTATTTTTTTCTTTCTAAAAACAAATATAGTGAACTCTGGGTTTTTAAACTCCTTGCTGAATTAAGATCCAAGAGTATTAAATCAGCAAAGTAACCAGCAGTTACCAGTTGTTAAAAAAACAATACTTCTAATAAAACAAGTATATAATATTGTTTATATATGTAATTTATAATATGTAATATTGCCCTTGACATAGACCAAAAAATAAAAGTTCCTTATTCAAGCATTTACAATTAGCCATCTCCAATTAGAATTAAAACAAACATTTCCACCAATTTTTTGTTTTATTGCCCCCAAGTCATTTTAGAATAGTAAACCCAGATTTGGTAAATATAATCTCCCTCTCAAAAGTGTCTGAATTGGAGCAAATGAACATTTATGCATAATGGGTGTTAAATATTAATAGAGAATGGCTAACTACTCTTTGGAACATAGGATTTAGTTCTACTGAAGAAAGGAAGGTTTTTAAAAAATTTGCTTGGCAATTCCAGCAGATAAATTGCACTGAACAGAAAATATGGAATCCAGCTTTGAATTTACACCTATTACGCTATCATTTATCTTAATAGTAGATGAACTAAAATTTCCAATGATTTTCCATTTTTCTGTCCTCAAAATGAAATAGTCATGTTGAAAAAAATCATTAATCTTAAAGTGGTGACAGATAAAAAGAACTTAGTTTGTTGTCAGTACTTCTCAACTTAAAGGTTAGGTCAGCAATGGTTTATGTCATGACACTGATAAATTTTTCTAATGACCAGAATGGTCTGATTTATAATAGTTTTTTGTTTTTGTTTTAACGAATATGTATCTTTGGTATCTGACTTCATCCCAAAGATGCATTTCTGTTTTGCATTGTTTCTTTTTTTACTACATAGAGATGAAATTACAGAGCAATAAGTAATACTCAGTAAAATTAAAATATGCATTTTAAGTAAAATACTAGTTTTTCAAACATAGGAAGTATTTGACTTTTCCCAGTGGGTTCCTCTGTGCTTCAAAGACCCTGCTGGATGTGTTTTAGCCTGTCTTTGCAGACACCAAAAAGCAGGGAGAACACTCAGATTAAATGAAGGCTACATTTGTCTATTATTTGAAGGGAAGTTACTACTGTGTTACTGAGAATTTTTTTTCTTATATCATCACAGACCTGGAAAAAAATTCACTTTTTACTATTGATTGTATTATTTACAACACTAATGCAGATACAGGTAGCCAGCTCTTCACTGAGAGAACTCTGAGTGAAAGTGTCTTGCCACTGTTCTCCAGAGCATATTACTTTGCACCTCTTCTGTGAAGGCCAAGCAAATGGTTTCGTGTAAGGTACTGTTTTAAGTAGTACAATTCAAAATAGAATATTTTAACAATGATTTTATATAAACTCATTGGATACCAATAATGTAATTACAGTGCACTGGGGAATATCACATTAATGTGTTTTGGTGGGGAGATTTCTCACCTGCTTGTCAAGGGTGTTGTCACAGTCATGGGAGATCATGGGTTATCAAGTACTTCTGTGTTCTCTGCATTAACATCATAATGCCACAAGAATGGTATATACCTGCTATCCCACCCCGCAAGAGTTATTGTGCCTGACTCTTGGTTATCAAGTGCCAGGTGTTTTGTGATGATCACCCCCCCCAAAAAAGGTTTTCTGTATTATAACTGAAAATGCATTTTTTTTAATCCTACAGGGAAATTTTTAATGTTCAACTTCAAACATAAAACGGACCACCACATTGATCTATTTTAAAACTAGTTTTTCAAACATAGGAAGTATTTGACTTTTCCCAGTGGGTTCCTCTGTGCTTCAAAGACCCTGCTGGAAGTTTGCTAGTTCTCTGTGTTAACAGAATCTGCTGTGTAAGAGTTCCAGATCAAAGGTAAGGGGTAAGAATACCATCATGTAAGATTGGGTCAGAACTTGGGTTAGTTACCTCCCGTGTTACACAACAAAGTCAACAAAAACACAAATGTTATCCCTCTCTGTATAATAGGAAATAGACACTTCGGTCTTGATCAGTTTTTTTTAAGTTTATTAGTTCTTGACACCAATAAATTATTTTCCATGATTTCAGTATCACAGGTTACACACGGATTTGGGCTTATAATTGTCATGATCAGTGCTGTACAAAGGAGGGATGTTTTGAGGGAGTGATGTCGAGTTGAGTTGTAAGGTTTCCAGTTCTCTGGATGGCTTTATTAGAAGATATGTGAACTTGGGACAAGCAATGGTTCTTCCTTCCTCTCAGCTCCCTTCTGTAGTCCAGCTGCCTCTGTAATTACTGTTGACTGTTGTCCCAGGTGGGTCTCCTGTAATCAAGAGCCACCTAAGATGGTTGGGGCCAGGTGTGCACCTTTCTCTCTGCAGTTAGCATTTTCCCTAAACTTCTTACTATTTGGATTCTAGCAAAATAAAATGTTGCCTCAAGTTGCCTCATGCCATCGTGAAGCTTGTCTTTGATAGGAAGTGGGACTGAGCCTGGCCTACCATCTTGCCATAGTAGCAGCAACAAGCCAGGTCTTAGAATCCCTAATGCATTCCTCCTGAGAAGATGTGGTTTGCAGGTTCCTTCACTGGCTCAGGTTGGTCGCTCCTTTTCTCTTGAAGAAACACTGAAAAATCTGCAGCAGGGGAGAATTATGTTGCATGTTTACTTTTGCTACAGACTGAAAAAACTTCGGCATAGCTGCTTACCTATTTCTGTTCTTAATACAGATAAAGCTTTCAGCTTAATATAGTAATGCTATTAATTGCCTAGAGCAAAACAGCATTGCCATTACTTTTTTTTAAATGGAGTTTTATAATTGTTCAGTAACATGTGGAGATACAACCGTCATATAAAAAAAAAAAAAAACCTGTCTACAAAAATATAGCTTGTGCATTTGAGGGACCATTTCTTTGTTCTTAGAATATGAAGAAAGGAAGATCTCAATAAATTAAAACTCATTTGAGACCTTTGGTGTACTTGTTACACTTTTTTTGGTTCTTAGCACAAATCCCCTTGGGAGAGTGCATACACAATCATTACCTTCCAGCAAACCTTTCATGGTGGTAGTAGCTTCTGCAGCAGGTGACCACTTTGGACATTTAATGTTTTTGGGGTTTTTTGCATAGTATTCTTACATAATGAGATATTTTGTTTGGTGTTTCTTAAATCTCAAAGATTCAGCTGATAACAGCTTCTACGATGTGACTGCCACTGTACAAATGCAGAAAACTAAGGCATAAGACAACATTTTCACCCCAAAAAAGAAGGTTTTGTGTTTTTTCTTTCAGTGAGTTACACCAGTCATCCCGGGGAAGAGAAGTATAACTGCAAGGAATGACACTATTGTAAGTATTCATTACATTTTTTATGTGGTTTTAATTCATACTTGACTGAACAATTAGAAAAGGCTAATTCTAGATACTCTAATCAAACAAATGAATTGGCATCTGTACACATACACCTACTCACACTTGACATTTAAAGCCCCAGAATTTAAATAACCATTCCTTTAATAATACCCGAAGCTTTTGCAAGAAGTATAACAGTGGATCTCTTTACTTGTATTTCTGGAACATCAATGGCCTAGTGATACATTTTTTTATTTGTTTTTAATGCTGAGTACAAAACTCAGAGATATTGAGGTACATTTAACAAGCATATGAACTGAAATTAAAGCCTCTGAATAAGACTGGTTAATACAAAATTACGCCACTTACAGCATTACAGACATTTGGATATTAAGATCAAAATGGGGGAAAAAAGTTCCCAGCGTCCCTGAAGAAGAGAGATTACTACTGAATTTTTTTTCTCTCTTAAATGTAGAATAAAATTCTTAAGAAATAGTTCAGAGGATCATAGGGGGAGGGAGGGAAAACTGGGAAGAAATCAGAGAGGGAGACAAACCATGAGAGACTACTCTTGACTCTGGGAAACAAACAGGGTTGCAGAAGGGGAGGTGGGTGGGGGGATGGGGTAACCGGGTGATAGGCATTAAAGAGGGCACATGAGGTGATGAGCACTGGGTGTTATACGCAACTAATGAATCAATGAACACTACACCAAAAACTAATGATATACTATATGCAGGCTAATTGAATTTAAATTAAAAAAAGATTTTAAATTATAAATTCAATAAGTTTAATAAATTGGGCTACTCAGAAAAAATATATATAGAATAAAATTCTATAAAAGATACTCTCAGAAACCTATCAATTAAATTTTGTTCTTACTATAGCTCCAGATTTGATTTTAATATACTGTCATTGGTTGGATCATTGCCTGTTACAGGGCAAGTCATATAATAGAGATATTCAATAAATGTATCACAAAGCAAAGTCATTTAAAAAAATCTTTCAGTTTGGCTGGCTCATTCAGTGGAACATGAGACTCTCGATCTCAGGGTTGAGTTCGAGCCCCACTTTGGGTATGGAGATCACTTAAAATCTTTTTTAAAAAAACCGTTCAATTCAGATTATCCTAGTGTATAGTATGATTCAAATGTAATTTGGAATCCCTATAGCATCTGTCAGTTTGAATCTGTGAACAGTACCAAAATGAGCAAGTATTATGTTCTTTTTCTAAATGAATAAAAAGTTTAAAATACGCATTTCTTAGGAATTACAATTAATAGCAATATCATGTGACTGACCTTTAGGGAATTTACTACTAAAAGACACTGAAGAATATATTTAATAGTTGACACGATTACCGGATTTAGAAGCCTCACACCTATTTGGAGTGACATTTAATCTCTTAAAGATATCTTAAAATAATTACATGGAAAATCTTTCAAAACTAAAGTTAAACAGCCTTCAAAAGGCAAAACTGTACCTGTGTGAGAAGGGGAAAGAAATAGTTAAAATTTTATTAGACACAGTTTCTTCTTTTCAGCCTGTGAATATAGTACTTTTGAAAGCAGTGAAGATTCCTCTGAATATCATTTCATGCCTCAAGATATTTTGTACTCTTCTATCAACTTCATTGCATGCTCACTCCTTCGAAGGTAGTGAGTTTCATGCAATAGTCAAGGTTTCAGAGAAGCCTTTATTTGTCCAGTTTCTCTAAGTGTCATTTATAAGAATATGCAAACAGTCCTCCAGCACTCCTCTCTCAACCACAAAAAAAAACAAAGGCAAAGAAAAAGAAAGGAGTACTGATTATACTTAAAAAAGATTTTTTTATTTAATGCAGTGAATGTATAGTCAACATTACCATTGAATTTAAAATCTGAAAGTTGGTAGAATGAAACAAAAATTAGGCATCTGTTAACGGTTACTCTGCACCAGGTACATCTGAAGTTGTACAATATCAGGCTTGTAGACATTTGAGTAGACACTGTCAGCACGGAACATAAATCTCACACAAGGTATAATCAAAAGGTATTTCAAACAAATTATCCCATCAATAAACTTTCTGTGGTAACATCAGCTTCATGGAGTATTATGTCTAAGCAACAAACAGTGATGGTATGCGGATAGGAGCATGTTATTATAAACACGGTGAGCTAAATAGAGCATATTGAGGTCAAAGCCTTTCTGTAGAAAGGGAATTTAATTGACATTCTCTTTCAAGCATAGTGTATAAACAGATCAAAATAGTTCTATCATAAGAAATAGTATTTAACAACGTCGCTTTAAAATAAAAATACTTTAAAAATTAGCTTTGATGAGATTAAATTTATTTTTAAAGAATCTTCCTTTAGAGTGAAATATATATTTCTGGCTTCTGGCTTTTCTATGTTTTTCCATCATAACCCACCCACCCCCTTCACCCTATCCCAGTCTATTAATATAAGTAGTGCAAAACATTTTCTACAGCATTTTTAGCCAAGCTTAATCCCCTACCCACTCAAGGAAGTAAAACGTTCTCACCAAATTATTTCTCTCTCCAGAGGTATATTCCCTTCATTTATCAGGGAGCTAGGTACAAAAACTACCATAAGTTAAGTTTTGGGAATGCAATTTTTAAGTATAGATTCTATGGAAAGTAGTGAAACATTTTTTTAAAGGCAAACTCCCCCCTCCCCATAAGCAGTTTTTTTTTGTTTTTTTGTTTTTGTTTTTTACAAAATAGGTTTCATGCATTCATATTATCAAGAATGATTAGTTTTTCTATAAATGAATATAATGAAACACTGGCATATCACTTAGCACACTAGCATTCTTTACATTAAAATTCACACTAACAAAAATCATACTATGCATTAAAGCATTTCAGTAATCTATGAGAAAGCAGATACTTTTTGTGTGTGTGATAACACAAGTATTAAATATTTTTAGAGGCACAGAGACACCAAAAGCATCACGGATTTAGGTTGCTAGTATTTTTGACAACTGAACTGGGTTGCTAACTTGCTAACTCGGTACAAATTAAAGTAGTGGTAGGTATAAAAATTCAGATAGGCAATCATTTATAAACCTGGCAGTATTTATGTGTAATCCTGTAGAGATTTTAAGGTTTTAGATGGAATGATAGAAGGTTTGGAAGGTTTCTTTGTAGAGTGTGGAAGATTATCTTGACAGTGAATGTACCTTCACTCATTAGCTTAAAATAAGCTGAGTCATATCTCAGTAATTTGCACAGGAATGAAATTCAGGATCTGAAGTCAGAATCTAAGTTAAATTGAAATGCATCTGTTCCATAATTCAGATTTTGGGATTCCCCCCTTCCCTTTTGAAATGTATAAAACATAGAAAATTGTAATGGATTACTTTTCAGATAAAAAAGTCACATAAAAAAAAACTTTAAAAATCAAAATGACATTTATGTTTTATGTAGATTTAATCAGGGCACAGCTGAGCATTTAATGCAATATTCTGGTGCTTCCACTTGTAATTAGAGAAGTGTATATCTATCTCCCAACATTACCATTCTTCTATTTGTTGTTCCAGTGTGTTATTATCCACAGCCAACAAGGCTTTCACACAGCAACAGCTAAACCTTTATCAAGTTGAGTCTGTACAACGGAAGTATATTTTCAAAGACATGAGGTACACTTGTACACTATTTACAAATTCTCTCGATCATGATAAAAAGGCAAAATAAATAAAAAGCAGGAAGAAAGGAAATGCTGCAGAGGCTGAAGGCTTTTTCTTTTATCTTCCCAAACAGATGCTGGTCTCCTCAGTGCTGGGGGCTGGCTAGCCAAGATTGTTTTTCTTCCTTTTACATGGGCTATGAGAAGTATCTGGTTTCAGTTCTTGGTATTGCACCTGTTTAAACAGAGTTCAGAGAAAGTCTGGTCAGGTGGTCACTTTCTGGCAAAGGAAGGAAAAGCAAAGGAATGACAGACTATGCTTGGAGACCGGGGTGGGAAGAGTGCTCACCCTGGAAGGTCTATGAGATCTGCAGCTGGGATGCAGAAAACAATAGAATGATAGAGCAAGAATCATAAAGGAAATCCTGCCAGAAATTACATGAGAGCGCTGTTGTGAACTTTGATAACAGGCTGCCTCTTCACTGTCAGTGACACATTACATTAAAAGCAAAACCATCTTTATCTTAATTTTGAAAGGGTGGATAACGGTTCTTTGCAATTTACTGTTTAATTTAGGCTTAATCTCCCTCCAGCCCACTCTCGTTGTTGGATACCAAATCGAAAACTCAACTGAAACAAAGAAAGAAAGGTATTGCTGCAACATAGTGTCAAGATTTTGATTAAAACATTTCTCATTTATTCTGAAAATAATTGATGATTAATGGGCATGAGTTAACCTCAAAGAATTTTAAAGGATTGAGATGTGCCCCAGTCTTGAAAAAGCAGTTACTCTCCACCCCTTTCCCCCCACTGGTCTCCAAAATATGCATTTTTAAAACTCACTTAATTCCTGTAAATTATGCAAAGAAGTGTTTTTCAAATGTTCACTGGCACATCTTGCTTTCAGCATCTATATTCCTGTTTCCTCCCTTCAGGTAATGGTGACTTCCCTTCACAAACCAGGTGAACCTTCCTTGGAGGAAAATTGCCCCTATGAGCCCCGGTAGGTTCTTGATGCAACCCTCTCTTGTTCTCCATTCCCCATGCTTTATAAAAGTTCTTCTTGGGTAATATCCCAAGTGGGCTAAATTCCTGAAAGGCAAAATCTGCTACAGGCCTTTTTAAGTTCTAAAACCTTTGAAATTAAAAGGATGAAAAGTGAAAACCCAATGCCATCCTACAGTAAAGAGCAGTGATAGTGAAACCTACATACCAGTTGTACATCTGAAGGGACTCTGGAAAGGAAGTCAAGTAGTTCATTGTTATCAATTGCATATGGACTCCGAAGCTTTTTTGTAAATTTATTGATGCCTGAAAAAGTGATAGATCAAACCTTATTGAAATCTCCAAAGTTAAGAATTAGAAAAATCACGTATATTTCCATATGTTGCAGTGATCTGAAGATCTAGACTAAGCTGCTCTTCAGTCTCCACTGAACGAACCAGTACACCCTGTTTTCTCCCTCCCACCCTCCCTCCCTCTCCCCCTTTCCTGTTTCTTTCTCTCCTTTCCTTTGTCCCCTTCCTCCCTCCATCCCAACCCAATGGCAGCTCTGGTTTTCTCTTTTTACTTTAGTGGCTTCCTCCCCGCAGGAAAGGCATTTTATTTGGGAAACAAAAGGCACCTGGCAAGGATGTACAATGCTGTATCTTGCTTTGCCACTCAGTGTCATATTACTTAGAAGCCTTGCTTTAGTATTTCATCTATGATGAAACTTTTCAAGGCAAAAAGTCTGATTTACTGGTTTTCCCTTTTTCAAAAGATAAACCTTACTGTTTTTTGGAGTGGGGAGGTGTTAATGTTATGCAAACTAAATGTTTAGAAGACAGCTGTCCTTGTTTTTTTTTTCTTTTAAATGACCTGAAATGTGAAAGAGTTTTACCACCAGCTTTTTAAAAAAAAATAAACAGCTTTAAAGATGGTGATGCAAGAGGATCCTGAACTCTCCTCCCACATATGGGGTGCTGAACTAAGGCCCACTTTGAAGCAGGTAGGAGAGGCTGGGACATAAACTCCTCATAAACCTTACCCCCAGTGTGGCAACCCATGGGCAGGAGGGAACTCAAAAGCTGTAGCTTCTCCTTAAGGAGTGAAGGGTTTGAGCCCCACCCACATCAGGCACCCCCAGCTTTTAACAATGTGCACCTATGAGACGACTCTCCAAGATATCTACCTTTGAAAACCAACGGAGTTCACGTCCACGGGACCCACAAGGCTATAGTGATCTGAGAAATGGTTCTTAAAGGACTTGCATACTTGGGAGTCACCCCAGGGCCCAACACGGAAGCAGTTAATTGAGGGGTACCTGGACTTTGGGAGAGACTCATTTGCTTGTCTTGGAGCATCAGCCCGAGGGGTGGGCGTCTGGTTAGACAAACATTCAAGGGACTGCTGGGGTGCTCTCTGGACCCAGAGACTGGGGGTGCCATCTTTGCACTTTCCTTCTGCCTTGTTCCAGCTGGTGGATGCTTAGCTCCACACTCTCCCTTTGCCACACTCCACAAAGGGTATCTCCCCAAGGGAAGTTTTTACATGTGGATGGTGCCCCAGTTTTATGTCTGGTTTTACATCTAAGAGGTGGCTCAATAGGGCAATGTAGGAAGATCTTGAACTCACCCCTTCCCGTGAACACACCAAATCTACAGCTACATATGGAACACTTTGTTCCCTCTGAGAAAGACCTGAAAACTAGCTGAGTGACTTCTTCACATCAGGGAAACAAGAAAAAGGCCAATGGAAGTGGGTAGGAGGGGCTGGGACAAAATCTCATTATAAATCCTACCCCAGCAAGGCAACCCACAATTACGTTGAATTACGATGTGACTCACAAACATGGAGCTTCTCTCTGAAGAGCAGCAGGTTATACCCTGTATCAGGCACCCCAGCTTTTAAGTCCTACAACTGAGAGATGAGCCCCCAACACATCTGGCTTTGAAAATCATGACATAAAGAGCTGCTGTGAACTGAGAAATGGCTCAATGGGCTTGTGTACAGACTCACTTGCCCCAGGGTGCAGCATAGAAGCAGCCATTAGAAAAGCATCCCGACTTTAGCAAATGAATCTCTTTCATATAAAACTTAAAGCTTCAGCTGGAGGGGCAGGGGCCTGCCAGGGTACTCTGCACTCTCTGTCTGCCTTGTAAAGCTGGCGGGTGCCATTTTTACCCTCCAACTGGCAAGCACCAGCTTCATGCTCTCCCTCTGCCATGCTTCAGAGCACCAGCATTTCCTGGAGTGGAGCTTTTACACACATCTGGTGCCTTGGTTTTTGTGACTGCCGGCAATGGGACACCCCTTGATTGCTGGGCTCAGTAGTCCAGGGTTGCTTCCATTCCTGAGTTACATGGGACTCTAACACTCAGACCATTCTTGGCAGACTACCATCCCCAGGACACTGTACAGACAGCAGACTGTAAGACACCCCCAGTCTTTCTGAGAAACAAGCCTATTTGCTTATAGAAGAGCTGGTCAACCCTCTGGTCTGGCACACTTACAAGAGTTTATAGAGTTCTCAGGGAACAGTCCACTAGATGCAGTCTTTGCACTCTGCCACACTATAGCTTATAAATATCTCCCAGTAAGGAGCTTCTATCCTTGTTTGACACCCCTGACTTTTGTAGCTGCTGCTGAGGGACACCTGTGTATCACCTGGCTCTGGTGGCCAATGTGATTATGCTTACAGGTCCCACAGGACTGTAACAAAACAAGAGTTTTTAAACATCTACGACCCTGAGGACATAGCTAGAGGTAACAGACTCAGATGCTCAGTCTTTGTCACAGACCCCTAAGCTTATCATCCTAGTTACTGCCTAAGGGGCAGGCTTCTAATTAAACACACATGTAAGGGCTGACTGTAAACTTCTCCAGAAACCTTGGAGAGTGGGCTCTGTGCCATGCTCCAGAGCAGCAGTCTCTCTCAGAGAGGAGGTTTTACATATATCTCGTGCCCTGGTTTTTACAGCTGCCACTGAGGGAATACTCCCTTGATCTCCTAGCTCTGGTGGACATGAGGCCTGTATTTCTGGGTCCCACAGGACTGTAACAGTTACAGAGTTTTTGGCAGGCTACCACCCCCAGGGCCCTGCACAGACATCAGGCTAAAACACATCCACAGTCTATCTGTGAGAGAGACCTATTGCATTGTCCTGGAGCTTCAGGCCTGCATGGCAGGCTTCAAGTTTGGCATACATCTAGAGGCTTAGGAAAGTGCTCTGAGGAAACGTGTGCTGCCGGGTGCCATCTTTGTGCTGTCGCTGCAGCACGCTGGCATCTCCTTGAAAGGAACTTATATGCTCATGCGGAGCCCCCAAAATAGAACTACAATAATTAGTTAAGGAATACACAAGATTAAAAGATGTTAAATGTAACATCAAAAGCAGAGTTAAATGTAGAGCTTTAGAATGCATCCAACCTTACATTGTTACCAACTTAAATGGACTGTTGTAAGTTCTAATATGTAAGCCTCATGGTAACTGCAAGGCAAAAACCTATACTAGATACACAAAAGATAATAAAGCAGTCAGATCATACCGGCAAGGAAAGTCATCAAATCACAAAGGAGCAAAAGAAGAAAGGAACACAGAGGAACTACAAAACAGGAAACATTAACAAAATGCCAATAGGTACATACCGATCAATAATTAGTTTAACTGTAAATAAGATAAATTCTCCAGTCAAAAGGTATCAAATGGCTGAATGCATAAAAAAACCAGACCCATCTATATATATGCTGCCTAGAAGAGATGCATTTCAGATGCAAAGACACACACAGACTGAAAGTGAAGGAATGGAAAAACACTCCATACAAACAAAAACCAAAAGAAAGCTGGAGTAGCTATGCTTACATTGGACAAAAACATACTTTAAAACAAAAACTGTAATAAGAAACTAAGAAGGGTATTACATAATGATAAAGGGGCCAACCCAGCAAGAGGATATAGCATTCTAAAATATTTATACAGCCAACGTAGGAGCACCTGAACTTATAAAGCAAATATTAACAGACATAAAGGGAGAAATAGCAGTATAATACTAGAGTACTTTATTTTTTTTACTTTTTTTAAAAGATTTTATTTATTTAATTGACAGAGACAGAGAGAGAGGGAACACAAGCAGGGGGAGTGGCAAAGGGAGAAGCAGGCTTCCTGCCGAGCAGGGAGCCCGATGCGGGGCTCGATCCCAGAACCCTGGGATCATGACCTGAGCCGAAGGCAGGTGCTTAACCAACTGAGCCACCCAGGCGCCCCATATACTAGAGTACTTTAATACCTCACATCACCACCTAGATCATCCAGGCAGAAAACCAATAAGGAAACATCAGCCTTAAATGACATGTTAGACCATATGGACCTAACAGACACTGACAGAACATTCCATCCAAAAGCAGGAGAACATACATTCTTCCCAAGTGCACATGGAACATTCTCCAGGACAGCTCATATGTTAAGCCACAAAACAGGTCTTAATAAAGAAGACTGAAATCATAGCATGCATCTTTTTCAACCACAATGGAAGGAATCTAGAAATCAATTACAAGAAGAAAACTGGAAAATTTACTAGTATGGGGAGATTAAATACCATGCTACTAAACCAATGCATCAATGAAGAAGTAAAAGAATACCTTGAGAAAAATGAAAACAGAAATACAACATACCAAAATGTATGGGGTACAACCAAAGCAGTTCTCTGAGGTAAGTTTATAGCAATAAATGCCTACCTCAATTAAAAAAAAGTTACAGAGGAAAGGGAATAATAAAGTTCAGAGCTGATTCTTTGAAAAGATGAGTAAAATGGCAAACCTTTAGCTAGACTTGCCAAGAAAAAAAGATTCAAATAAGATCAGAACCGAAAGAGAATATGTTAAACCTGAAACCACAGAAGTATAAAGGATCCTAAGAGACTAGTATAAATGATTACACTCCAACAAATGGAAACCTAAGAAATGGGGGCGCCTGGGTGGCTCAGATGGATAAGCGTCTGCCTTCAGCTCAGGTCATGATCCCAGGGTCCTGCGATCGAGTCCCGCATCAGGCTCCCTGCTCAGTGCAGAGCCTGCTTCTCCCTCTCCCTCTGTGCTCTTCTGTCTCTCTGTCAAATAAATAAATGAAATAAATAATTAAATATAAAATCTTAAAAAAAAAAAACCTAAGAAATGGGTAAGTTACTAGGTACATACAGTCTTCTAAGACTGAATCATGAAGAAATAGAAAATTTCTATTCAGACTGATTACTAGGAAAGCAGCTGAATCAGTAATCAAAAACCTCCCAACAAACAGGACCAGACAGCTTCACTGGTGAATTCTACCAAACACTCAAAGAATAGCAGTTTTTCTTACTCTTCCAAAAACTAGAAGAGGAGGGAACATTTCCAAACTCATTTTATGAGCATTTCTCTGTTTCCAAAACTAGACAAGGACACCACACACAAAAAAGGAAATACAGGCCAATATCTCTGATGAACAGAGATGAAAAATCTGCAACAAAATATTAGTAAACTGCATTGAACAATTAAAAATCTCATTCACCACAATTTGGATTTATTCCAGGGATGCAAGGATGGTACAACATCTGCAAATCAGTGTGATAAACCATGTTAAGAAAATGAAGGATAAAAATCAGATGATCATCTCAATAGATGCAGAAAAGCATTTGACAAAATTTCAACATCCATTGGTGATAAAAACTCCACAAAGTGGATATAGAGGGAACGTAACTCAATATAATAAAGGCCATATATGACAACCCATAGCTAACATCATACTGGTGAAAAGCTAAAAGCGTTTAACATAAGTTCAGGAACAAGACAAGAATGTTCACTCACCATTTTTATTCAACAGAGTATTGGAAGTCCTAGCCAGAGCAATCAGGCAAGAAAAAGAAATAAAAACACCCAAATTGGAAAAGAAAAAATGCAGTATGTGCAAATGACATTATGTTATACATAGAAAACTCTAAAGATGCCACCAAAAAAAAAAAAAAAAAAGGAACTAATAAGTGAATTCAATGAAGCTGCAGGATTTGGGGGAAGAGGTAATGGAGAGGCTAGGAGAGGATATGACCTATGGTTGACCTGGTTGCTGAATTCTGACAGTTTGAGGCTTCTCACCCTTTGGTTTTTGAAATGTACATTCCTCCCACTGTACCCACAGTGGGAACTGCTCCAAGGATGTAGCCTTGAAATTAAGGTGTTATTAAGACCATCTGAACAGTATATGGGACTGAGCCCAGTTAATTCCTCCATGTAAACTTTTAAGATTCTGGTGGGCAGGGGTGGAGATTTACTTGCCTATAGCCACCCAAGACAAGCCTTGTGAGTTCCCCTGTATATTAAATCTGCCACCTAACAGTCTGAAATGGTCTCCCTCTTTCTTCAGTCTATACACTTTGTGTATGGGGGCCAATTTGCAAACCAAGGATACAAAATCAATAACAAATTGTTTGGTTTCTATACACTAATAATGAATGATCAGAAAGAAATTAAGAACAATCCCATTCACAATCACATCAAAAAGAATAAAATACCTACAAATAAATTTAATGGAGGAAGTGAAAGACCTGTACACTGAAAACTGTAAGACATTAATGAAAGAAATTGAAGACAACACACATAAATGGAACAATAGTCCATATTCATGGATAGGAAGAATAGTGTTAAAATGTTCATACTACCCAAAAGTAATCTACAGATTCAATAAAATCCTTATCAAAAATTTCAATGGCATTTTTCACAGAAGTAGAACAAACAAACCTAAAATTTGTTTGGAACCACAAAAGACCCCAAATAGGCCAAGCAATCTTAAGAAAGAACCACAAAGCTGGAGGCAACACACTCCCTGATATCACAGTATGATATTGGCATAAAAACAGACACATGGATCAATGCAACAGAATAGAAAGCCCACACGTATATAATCAATTAGTTTATGACAAAGTAAGAATAGACAATGGAGGAAGGACAGTCTCATAAATGGTAGACTGGATAACCACATGCAAAAGAATGAAAGTGGACTACTATCTTATATACAAAAATTAATTCAAAATGGATTAGAGATTTGAATATAAGACCAGAAGCCATAAAACTCCAAGAGGAAAATAAAGGCAGTAAGCTCCTTGACATCGGTCTTGGCAATGTTTCAGATTTGACCCCAAAAAGCAAAACAAAGTAAAAATAAACAAGACTACATCATACTAAAAAGCTTCTGCACAGCAAAGGAAACCATCAATAAAATGAAAAAGCAACCTACTGAATGGGAGAAGATATTTGCAAATCTTATCTCTGCTATGGTACTAATATCCAAAATATTTAAAGAACTAATACAACTCAATAGCAAAAACAAAAACACAATCCACTTAAAAAATAGGCAGAGGATCTGAATAGACATTTCTCCAAATAAGACCTACAGATGACCAACTAGGATGTGAAAAGATGCTCAACATCACTAATTATCAGGGAACTGCAAATCAAAAACACCTTGAGATATCACCTCACACCTGTTAGAATGGCTATTATCAAAAAGACAAGGAATAACAAGTGTTGGCAAGCATGTGGAGAAATGGAAACCCTCATTCACTGTTGGTGGAAGTGTAACCTGGTGCACTATGAAAAACAGAACGGGTAGTCTTGACAAAAAGAAAAATGGGACTGCCCTATGTTCCTGCAATTCCACTTCTGGATATTTATCCAAAGAAAACAAAAACACGAACTCAAAATATAAATAACACCCACCTGGCACATGCTCATTGCGGCACTGTTTATAACAGCCAAGACACGGAAACAACCTCAGTGTCCACTGACACATGAGTGGATAATGAAAATAGGGTGTATATATACAGAGTGGACTAGTAACCATAAAAATCAAGGAAATCTTGCCATTTGCAACAACACAGGTGGGCCTTGAGAGCATTATGCTAAGTGAAACGAGTCTAAGACAAACACCCTATAAAACCTTACTTGTGTGTGGCAGTAAAAAAAAAAAATAATAATACGCCAAGCTCATAGATCCAGATTGGTAGTTACCAGAGGCCAGGGGTGGGAGGATGGGTGAAATGGGTGAAGGGCTACACATTTTCAGTTACAGAATGAGTGATGGGGGGTCATGCACAGCATGATGACTATAGTTCATACTGCACTGCATATCTGAAAGTTGCTAAAAGAGTAGATCCTAAAAGTTCTCACCATGGGGTGGGGGGAATGTTTCTGTTTCTACATCTCTGGCATTGAGATTTTTAGGAAGCAATTTTCCTTTCAAATTACACAAAATTTAAATTTAATGCTTGCAAAAGATGCTGTGATTGACTTACTTGGATCACTTTTGGAATAGAACAGCCAAGAACCATTACAGATGAGCCGTATCTACCCATACTAAATTATTCAACAGTTAATCCTCTATACTACCTGAAGAGTGAACGGTGGTTGAGGAGTAAACTTAGGTGGAATTGGAGCTATTATAGAAACAAAAACTTTAATGAGATAGAAGTGTCAAAACAATGTATAAAACTATAAGCACCTATTCTATATATTCTGTGATATAAGGTAGAATTTCATTGGGATAAGTCTACTCTTCGAAATGTATATTGCACTTAATAAATGACCAAGCATATTCACATATACAAAATAAATTAACAGCTTTATATGAAATCAACAAACTCGTAAAAACTGGGCCATAACTTAGAGCATCTTGGCTCTTCTTCAGGAAGTTCGGCAGAATAAACTTACTTTGTATTCTTGATTTTGGTCCGTCTCCCCATGTGAGACCCATGTCTTAAATTTCCAGTTAATATTTCAGCAGTCACCTAGCACTACAGAAATACTGTTCTTCTTTTATTTCATATGATGAAACAAGAGGCCCAAACACATTCTCTAAGAATTACGTTTAAGACAGAGCCAGTGAGGCCACCCCAGGTTACCGAGCCAGATGTCCGCCATGGGTTCCAGTTTCTGAGAGCGGGGGAAACAAAACCAGAGGTCCATCACCTATCACAACCGAGATGGCAGATCTGACCCTAGGAAGGTTAGAGATAATAAACTGCCACACCGCATGCCCTACCCTAATTCCTTCAAGAAAACAGCATCTGTTTTATATATCAAAGGAAGGAAGGAAAGATGAGGGCTTGAACAGAGGGAAGAAAGGCCTCTCTCCCGGTGTAGTGCCAGTACTATCTTATTGGAAACTGGTTTAAATTATAACAAGGGAAAAAATCATCATCATTCCCCCCGTCCTCTCCTGCCTACCCATGTGTAGGTAAAGGTAAGCAGAGTGACAATAAAGGGCAAGAGGGCTTAACTCAGGATATGACAAGACAGACCAAGAACAGGGAGATAGGAATCTTAACACTGGAGGGTGTGGGGACCTCAGACCCCTCTGTCACTTATTCCAACATTTCTTTAAAAAGAAAATAACAAAACATTCCTTTTGATCTTTCTGCTTTTAGTGTAAACATGTGTTTTCTGGAATCCATACCCATTTTGGTTCTTGGCATTTTGTGTATGTTTAGGCTGGGGGGGCAAGTAGAGAATCCTACTCCTCCCCAGTCTTGTTTCTATATATCATTAGGTAGTTTTATATGGGAGTCCATCGTAGAGACTGACCGTTCTTTTCAGAGCACGAATTCTCTCAGCTTAGGAATAGAAACTCTAAAACAATGAAGAATGCTGAAACTATCATCTAAGTGGAGTCTAGGGCCGTAGGAACTGTTGGCATGCAGCATAACGGCATCAAAAACAAGGACTGGAAAAATCACCTTTAAAGTGGGTTTTTGCAGAAGCACTTTTGTTTAGTACACATAAAGCTGGTTTCTTATTCCTAAGCAGTCTGTCAGGGCCAAGGACCCCTTTCCTGCATCCTAAAGGTGACCTCTTAAACAGGCGGCCATATATAGCCCCGTGTTTACAGACGTTTCCACAAGATAAAGTACCACAGCACAAAAGCATATTGTCCTAAATGCACCGTACGGAGCGAAATGCCTCTGTTTACGTATAAGTGGTGAAAATAAATCAGAATGATATCTGGACAAAGCTACACTCTGATATATGAAGAATCTGCACAACTACATGTTTACAGGATGATGGAGCCTATGGTGCCAGATAAGAAAAATGCATTTTGTAGGTAGACCTAAATCTTTATACTGTTGTGATTTTTAACTGACCTGTCTCTTTTCATCATGGAGTAGCTTCATGATCATAAATACAGGGAACTTCTGACAGTATAACTCATCCCTTAGAAATAGTTTGTTCCTAGTATCTAAGACAGTTAAAAAAAAAAAAAAAAAAAAGGCTTTACTTACCCCAGACAAGGACAATGTATCTCAGTGGAATGAAGTACAGGATGACTGTGAACACACAGAGGGCTACAATGGCCAGCCAGCTTAAGAATGGGACAGTCCAGTTGAAAGTACTGAATGAGAAATTAACACATCAGCAATCTGAGCACTTCATACTTTTTTCAAACAAAGGTTCAAATAAATGTGATTCTGACTCAGCCTCTGGACTAGGGATCGGGTAAGACTGCATTTCTCTGTGGAACAGAAGGCGATTGTAGTGAGCCTATCGGAGGACACAGGTTGGTCACAATGTGCTGAGTTTCATGAAAGCAGGGCCCACGCAAACAAGTCTTGCCATCAACCCTTACAGATGGTCCTGAGTGCCTTCAGGGTCCGAAGTTACACTAGTTGGGGGCCTCCTTATGTGGTTAAAAAAAATTTTTTTTAAATGTGTTTTTCTACCTCTAAAACTAGTAGCCAATCTTGTTTTCTCCCAATTTTCATAGAGGAGAATGCCCCTAGGCCTACCATTCTTTTTTCTGTCAACTCACAGTGGATTCCAGACACTGGAAATAAAATGTCAGCAACTGTCTGTAGACTTAACTCTTACACTGTTGTGTAAATCCTCCCTAGTTTAGAATTCCTTTGAGGGATACTCCCTTTTCACTTCAGTTATGTTTCCAATGGATCTAGAAGTCAGGGAGGGGGAACAGAGTAGTCAGCCTTGTAAAAATTCACCTGCCATCATTGCCCTTCCCAGAAATACATAGATAATTAAGAAAGAAAGTCAGTATTGACTACTGTTCTCCCTGTGTTATTTCTGGCAAAGGAGAACACATGGTAAATGTGCTGGAAAGACTGTGAAAATGGAGTGTAAGCTGGCGAAGTGGGTTAGAGCAGGGCCTGGCCGATGGCACTGCAGTATCCCCACACTGTTGTTGATGGATAATGTCGGGGGTCAGGGAAGGCTGCAAGACTGCGCACTGGCAGTGAGATAACCTCAGAACAAAGAACAAAAACAGGATCAATGAACAGAAGTGGGGGAAGTTGCAAAAAAGGACTAAGAAAATGGGAAGGAATGTAGTGGGACAAAAAGAAAAAAAAATGAGAGAGAAGGTAAAAAAAAAAAAAAGGATGTAGAAAATCAGGGAAATGGAACATGGAAAGATTGTAATAATTTAGGAGTTTTTGTGTGGAAATTCTGTAGTGACTCTCATGGCAAAATAATAAAACCGAACTGTTGCATGGAGTCTTCAGTGTTGCGTATATAACTATGTCACCGTTTACAGGCATCCAGTTGCCTCAACAACCAGCTTCTATGAAGGACCTAACACATACTGTTGAGTGACACTTGAGTACAGTTTAATGAAAAGAGCAAAGAAAGTATGTGATCTGCATTCAAAGCCTAGATTCTGCCATAGGACTTTGGAGGAATCAACCTTTCTATACCTCAACTTCCCCCTTTAAAAATGAGGACAACTTGTATCGAGGTGGACTGGTAGTGATGATAACATGTGAATCAGAATGACATTTTTAGAGCTAGTCCACTCTCGGAGCCTACCACAGTGACAAGGGCCCCCAAAACACCTCCAAAAAATATGAAATTATAGGTGACATGGAGAAATGTGGGTATTTTTAATTTTCTCTCATTTCCTGGTTATGTATGTTATGTGCACCTGGGGTGGGGTTTGTCCAGGGCCGTTTTTGATCCAGTAAAGGAGGATTAAAAGATTTTCTTCCTATCTTTCCCTTCAGCATAACACCTAGGAGTGACTCCTTAGCTCTGTGGGCATATAGCTTGCCTTTTGTGTCTGCTTAAGGTCCAGTGTTTTCTAAAACTGTTCTTCCGAGTAAAAGAGCCAAAATTAGATCGGTCTCATTGTCTTGTTTTCAGTAACTCTTGGGAACTAGCTTTTCTCTTTGTCTTTTTCCTCCCCTGGCCAGAGTGAGTGCCCTGTTTAACTGTCACCTGGGGAAGGATCAGGCCTTCCTTCCTTCCCTGACACTTGTGAAGAGAACAGAAGGCTGAGGGTCTGTCTGCTTGCTTTCCTGGAGATCCGCTCAGAGCCATCCATCAACACTCTTCAGTGTGCAAGGGCACTGGCTCCTCAGTCAGAAAACCCTTTTTTTGGGCAGCCTCCCTGAAGGGCTCCCTGTGTTCTTTCTCCTCTTGGAAAGATAAATGGCAAGGAATCCTTATCAGTGTAGCTAATGTCAGAAAAAAAAGACTGCCCTTTTCTATTTCCACAGTGCATCATGAAAACTAAATCTAGACTATGATCTTCCCCCAAAAAAGATGCAATTCAAGAAAGTTCTGGAATGATTACTTAGTAACAAGATGTAATTATAGAGGCTTTTCACTTTGTACTTAATGACTGGTTCTGAATCTGCTTTCTGGATAGATGCATTTTATCTCATGCAACCCCAGCGGACTTTCTGTATTTTAATAGTCCCCCAAAAAATTGTGCAGAAAAGATGGCTCCGGTAAGAATCACTGGAACCTATGCATATTTCTGTACTTCAACCTGTACGTATGCCTCTGTCTCTTAACTGTGGAAAGTTCTACAAAACTCAGTTTTTTCCAAGGCTGGTCCAAAGCCAGGACCTGGCCATATTCTTCAACTGCAATGATGTTTTCTGGCCAAGCACCTGAGGTCCCCTACCATCCAGAGTTACAAAGAGGCTTCTTCCTCTCAGGCATAAATTTGCCCCACCTCAGAGCTGACCCAGCATCTTATGGTATAAATGAGATACTTCTCTCAGGTATCAACACACAGTGTACCTCAGAGAAAGGACAACACTCAAAAGGGAAATGCCCTGTTTAGGACTAAACACTTGGCTCTAGTGGAACAAAGGAACATTCTTAGAAATGGAAAACGTGGAGAGGAAGAAGAAAAAAGATGTAGGAATCAGTCTTCAGAAGTCTGAGACTGAAGGCTGCTGTACATTTGGAGTGAGAGGGAGGCTGTTCTGATATAAAAAAAAATGGAAACTCAGCATGTATGCATATGTGGAAATGTATTAAAAAATTATACAAAGTAAAATGCATTAGTCCCTGAAACATGAAAAGCATTAGGTAAATGTCTCACACCTTTAGTTCGAATAATTTACTGCTTTCAAATGTGTATGCCCAAGGATTCAAATCTGTGGAACACTTTTGGTGAATAATAATATAAATA
The DNA here is from genome assembly GCF_003265705.2 of Callorhinus ursinus. Classification (NCBI taxonomy): domain Eukaryota; kingdom Metazoa; phylum Chordata; class Mammalia; order Carnivora; family Otariidae; genus Callorhinus; species Callorhinus ursinus. Next base: position 11,901,908 of record NW_027397065.1, read on the forward strand.
ATAAACAATGAATTGATACATGAAACTAGGAAGGTGTAGGCTTATCGGGATATACAGCACCCTTTCTTGAATAGACGACCTAGCAATCATTATGTAGCAAATTTTCACATACTTTAGCAGTATGAGGGCTTCAGTATATTTTTAACTGATCATCAATACTTGTGAATCCACCTTATTGAATTAGTTATTTTTAAAAGTTCATTAGTAAATAAAATTATTTCAAGTAAAATACAAATAATGTAAGACTATAATAATATTCTTATATTAAGAATATTCTAGAGGGGAGGGGGGTGGGCGGATGGGTTATCCTGGTGATGGGTATTAAAGAGGGCACGTACTGCATGGAGCACTGGGTGTTATATGCAAACAATGAATCATGGAACACTACTTCAAAAACTAATGATGTAATGTATGGTGATTAACATAACATAATAAAAAAAAGAATATTCTTAAGAATATTCTTGTTTTCTTAATTTGCATTAGCTTTCAGTGAAGCTATATTTTAAATTAGGAAAGGGATTCCTTTTTTTAAATTATTAAAAGTGCATTAGTTTAGTTCATCTGTAACTATGATCTCAACTATTTAAGTACATAAATTTGAAAATATTTTTGCAGGATGCTACATAAAATACGATTTTTAAAAAAAATTTTAGCGTTCCTCAGTGACAGTGTAAGTCAACCAATAATAAAATGAAGATGTGTCTTGATTACCTGAAATTCTCATCTAGCTTGGTTTATTTTTTTCCTATCACGATTTCATATTCCATTTAAGAACAAAGTCTTTCACTTGAAAATGTGCTAAAATTTAGGACGGTGTTATTTCTTCAAAGCTACAAGTAGGACTTCTTTCCAACCAATATGTTCTAAATTTCAGGAAGGAAATTGACAGAACTTTCACAAAACCAAAGACTGGCAGAAACAAAGTAAATAATGAAGAAACTGAGCAATAGATCACCCAGAAGGAGTCTCCCCTGCCAAAAAGAATGTGGCATTTCATTTCACCCTCTGAAAAACAAATGGACACTCTGTCCCACAGAAGGCCAGGGCTCACATGCCAGTATCACTCACTTCTTTATCCTTTCGCCAAAGGAAGCCACTTCATCTAGGATGTTCTGGACACTGATACAAACCTCCTGGATGGCATAGATTTTATTTATAAATCCCTTTTTTTCACTGTCCTAAAATACAATTAAGAAAAAAGAGAGATTCTGTGTGAGTAAAGGTATTCTTCAGCGCTTCAATTCTTTGAATTGTCCCTCTCACATTTTTAAACTTAAATAAACTTCATCTTTGTACATATATAAATGGATGCTTGGAACCCATGAAAATTTCCAGATATAAAGGGAGATGGAGGAGGAAGGACACCCAGCATCATGGACCTATGCCAATATAAAGGTGGTGGCAAAGCACCAGACTCAGATTCTGTTGATCTTGCCCTGATGAACAGACTAATTTAGCCAGAGTTGGGGGGTGGGGAAGCATACAAAGGTGTAGGAGAGAGGGCAGGTCTCAGAATGTCCAAATCTGGAAGACCTGTGAGCAATGAAAACGGGGGGGGGGGGGGGGGTCAACTGAAGTCCGTTAAATAGACACTTCCTAAGTGTTAGCTTAGGAAGATCAGATACAAGGTAAGCCTGGCCCACCTCTAAAGTGTAACAGTCACATCCTTGATACAATAGCATATGCTATTTTAGGGCTCTAAACATTTTTCTCCCTTGGTACTTAGTTCTTCATTTTAAAACTTGTCCTGGATTTAAGCAAAGCTGGTGTGCTCCAGGGAATGGGTGGGTGGGATGGAGTATAAAGCACCCAGAGAATGGTGCGAGCCTGAGGGAAATGTGCACATTTTGTAATTTTAGACCCAGAGGAAGAAATAGTGGTGGCCTTTCACGATTGAAATTTCTGCTTAGTAGCCTGGCATCACAGGCCCTTGCCTAGGCTGTTTGGTGGAGACCATCCAACCCTGATTCCATGACTCCATTCCTCCATGCCAGCTTGAAGATCTATGGAAATGTAGATCCAATTTCATTACTTTAACTTCTTTTGAACACTTCCACACTGTGCCAGAACACTTGAGACCTCATGTGGCAGTCAGTGCTTGCTGAAAGCAGCCAGAAAGCTGGAATAATAATGTCGTCATGTTGCACATTTACATACTGCCTTTCACTTCAGAAAAGTCAAAAGCACTTTGCACTGTGAACATGGCTGGGCGTGGCATCCCTCCACCTTCGAAACTGAGGGCAAGTGAATGACAGGTGTATGTGCAGCGTCCAAGAAAAACAGGGTACAATGGGACTGAAGACACGGAGGCCAGTTTTAAACAGGATCTTTAGGTAGAGGTTACTTAGAGCCTTCATTTTAAATATAATTCCCATGGAAGACAATTGTCTACATTATTCATCTAGCTTGTACCAAGTTGGACTGTCAGACGATGAGGTACTTGAGAAGCATAAGGTTCAAAGCATACAGAACAATTACATACTCTCAGGATCCCCGCTGTCTCCAAAAGTCACCCTTCACTTGTCATTACAGACATGAATGCATCAATTTCTTGTCTTTTTTTCCCTCCCCAGCAATAAAACAAAAAGTGCATTAATTTCACCCATGCAATTGTACACTTTAGGAAAAAAAAGGATATCCAGTGGCTCCTTCTGTGGTTTCCTAATTACAAAGCTGGTCTGTTTGAATCATCTCCATGGCCTTCAGTGTTTTCTCTCTCAAGCATCGGCTAAATTCATTTATGTCTTATGAAAGTGCTCTTAACAAATATTTTTCTGCATACAGAATAAATCAAGCTGGAATCGAAGAAGGCTAGTTACACAATCAAAAGTCATTGAGAATAATGTCTTACCAGTTTGAAATGATCATGTGAAAAATTTTTCACAATAGCAATAAAATCTATAATCGCTTAGGCATAACCTTAATAAGAAATGTACAGAATCTACATTAAGAAAATAGAGATACGGTGTTTTTGCACTGGAACACTGATTATTAAAAGAATCTATTCTTTTCTTCTGTTGAAAGTATAGGTTTAATGCATTTTCAAGGAAATCCTAATGTGTTTGGAGTGCAGTGAAATGGGGAGAATTTGATAAATTTGTTTGGAAAAATAAATTGAGTGCTATAGCCAAGAAATTTTTGCAAAACAGAAATAATGAGAAAGCATTTATTGTACCAGATATTTAAGTAATTAAAATATGAAAGATGAACACTGAAAGATTGTTTTATGATAAAGCACCATCATAAATCCACCATGCAGATGAACGTAGTATGTTACTGGGTACTTGTGTTAACTATTTGCAGAAAATTATGTTAAATCCTACCTACATAGACTCTCAAGTCTACTTGAGGTAGCCCAATTCTACCTCAGACCTACCTTAAACAGAGAGCCCCAAATACATTTTAGATTAATTAAAAAGCAAAAAGCTAAAGGTGAATTATAAAAACAGAAGAAAATATAGGTAAGTTATTTAGTGACCTTGGAATAGGAAATAACTTTTTAAACATGAGAAAAGTGAAGGAAGTCACAAAGGAAAAAAAATTGATAGCAGGAGCTACATAAAATAAAAAACTTATGATGTCAAAAACTGTCATTAATTTATAAGGGTGATGGGAAAAAATTTGCAACAAATATGACAAATCAAGGGATGGGATTTCCAATATATTCAATAAACATGAAAAAAACTATCACTGCAGTTTCGTTTATAATAACAAAAAAAATCACTGACATGTTGGGTGGAATTAATTATGGTACATACAACTGATATACTATTATGAAATTACAAAATATTACTTAAAGAGAATAATTAATGACAGCAAAAATGCTTATGATCTAATATAAACTGGGGCTGGGGGGGAGGTAAACGTGAGATGGAGTATAATCCTAACTTTTTTTTGAAATGGGTAGGCTAGAAAAAAAATGAAAATGTGTCAAAATATTAAAGGTAATGGAAGTTTATTTTCTTCTTCATACCTTCCTATAATATTAATAATTCTTTGCAACTAACATATTTCACTTTTGTAACCAGATTATTTCCCTGATTTTCTCCAATATCATTATTGAAGGAACCTGAGTAGAAGAAATAAAGGAATTGATATTGTTGATCATATTAGGTGGTTTATCTATTTCTTTCTTGATATTTGTATTTTTTGGATTTTTGTACCTATTTAAAATTATTTTTAGAAAGCAGCAGAATATAAACAGACACTCATTAAGCATTTTAACATGCTTTTCACATGGCTCATTTGGTCTTCACAACCATCCTACAATGTAGTTATTTTTCAGGACTCTACAGAAGAAGAAACGAAGAATCTGAGAAAAGTGACAGCTTAGATTAGGACTATGACAGGCCAGCTCGAGGTCTAGTCTCTCCATAATATACCACGTTACCTTACCATCCTACCCAGGAAGCTTTCCGTCCCTACCCAGAATCCCTGTGTGATAAATAAGAACAAAAGACTTGAAAACATTTAGAAACTTACACCGTAGACACCACGATCAGCAAGATAATAAAATCCGGAAACTTGACTCAACAGTAGGAAGTGAAAGGTGTGTCAGAAACCACCAGATGTAATGTCAATAAGGGAGTGTGTGAATATTAAATACAGGAGCTTCATTAGTAAGATGTGTCACTGAAGACATCTACAAAAACTACTTTTAGTAGATACTTTAAAATCTATGTGCTGATGACATATGATTACTGGCTAAAGAGTTTTAAAAATTTGCTCACTCTTAATTTTCTATTTCTTTTGCACTTCCACACCACTACCCAGCCCCTCAGCCCCAAACACCAAAAACCAAAATAAGATGGCCTGTAATGTTGACAAAGTTTTGAAAAGCAAATGCTTTGGGATAAAATTTTTATTTTAAAATCTCTTTCATCAAATCCTATATTCCTCCACTGTGGTCCCCAACCAATGAAGTAATTACTCTTTATATACAGTATATGACCCAAAACTGCAATGGGTAATGGAATTGCTCTGTGTTGCATTCCAATACTTCATACTTTTTTCACTAATGTTCAATACTTTATTAGTAGAGAATAAATTGGTACATTTCTTTTATTGTCGTTTTTGCTTTCCTTTATAAACCAGCTTGGAGGAAAGAAGTATCATAGGGTAGTTAATCATCCAAAGGCTTGGTAGTGACACTGGTTGGTTGTTGTTTTTTTTTTTTAATGCATTATTAAGGTTTCTTTTGAAGATGTAAAAAAAAAAAAAAAGTTACCCATAAAAAAGAACTATAACTATAAATCTGAGAACATGTGAGATTTATATCGTACAACTTTTTCTAATGGCTCTATATAATTTTTAAAAATCTTATTATATTTTAAATAGTCCACAAAACATCAATAACTGCAAACTTGAAATACAGTGATTCTTTCATATTCACCTATTTTGCGATCACATATCACAACAGAAAGTTAACTAGATTTTTCCAAGGAACTATCTACCGCCTAGCTTTGAAATATTTAGGAAAATCTAAGGATCTAAAGAATCAGTAGGAGTACCTTCCATATTTAGAGAATCTTGTCCATTGACTTTCAAACCCACCCAAATGACAAGTACCCCATTCACTGGTTCTGTTCTGAATGGGAACAAGAACCCAGAGTGATAGGTGTCAGGGGATATGTACTGTGTGACTGGACTGAGTTCCTCGTGCATCCAGCTGCATCCCGCCCCAGTCATGAATGCTATTTAGGGGCCCTGCCAAACTAGTCACTGTCAGCCCTGTTGACATGATAGAAAAATGGCTCTGCTGGACACCTGTACTGTATTGATCACAACAAATATGTAGAATATGTTGGCTCAAAATATTTGTTCTAGAATTAATATTTCAGTTACTTTCTAGAGTGAGAGAATGTCTTAAGAATGTGAGGGAGCAAAAAAAAAAAAAAAAAAAAAAAAGAAGGAAGGAAGCAGCTATTGACTCTTAGGCCGGGAGAAGCATAAAGCGGAACTGACCCAGCAAACCAGGGCATATGATCACTTTACCTATTATTTCTGGAGGAAGCATTCAGATTTTCCACCCCAAAGAGCTAATCTTGATTATAATTTTGCTTTTCCTTTAAAGCCTTGATATGTAACCTCTGGCAAAACATAAGCGATAAGATTGATATTTGCTATGAGACATAATTGTGATAGTTTACTATTGACTGTAGCTCTTCTGTGAGTAAATGTAGTCTCACATAGCACAGAGTGTACAATGGTGTTTGGAATATGTTTATGTTTCATGTGATTTATTTTTTATGCTAAAGATGGTTTTGGTGCACAAACTTGCTTGGTTCATTCAGTAAAATGCCCTGCAAAACAAACTCCTCTCAGAGCTATACTTCTAACATATGGAAAATATATTAGATATGAGCTAGAGATTGAATAAAGGCACATTGAAGTGGTGAAATATTTTCACTGTGCCAATATTCCTTTCTTTTTCAGATCAAGTAAAACTATGTCTCAGCCCCAAATCTAGAATACTGAAATTCTCACAGCATCTTTGGCAAGTCAGAGATCCTTGACTGCTGAATCGTATCTCCGTGCCTTACTCAGTTCTTATGACATCAAATCTTACCCAGGTTACTTATTGCCTCGGTTCTTCTCCTCATATTAACCTTAAGAATAAGAATCCTCCATTGAGACATTAAAGAATTCTGAGATAATATTTAAGGTTAAGATGACAGATGTACACCATTTAAGACAGAAGTAAAACAGTTCTCTAAAACATTTACATTTCAGAGTTATAAAGAGGACCAAATTAAGTAAGACATGTAGAGCTCTGAGTACAATGCCTGGTACAAATAAACTGTCTATAATTAGTAGTAGTAGTAGTAATAATAAAATTATGGACATAGCTTATTAAAAGAACTCAAATTATTTTTATCTATTTTTGCTTATATTAAAAACAAAACATTGAAATATTAGAATTCTCCAAAATATGCAGCCTTCTTGTGCATGTTTAGTTTTGCCCCAGACGACTTAGTGTTAACTTGTCAAAATTCATTTTTGAAAATGATGGCAGATTCTTTATAATGTTACACTGAGAAGATCCCCCCCCAACCCCCGCTTCTGCTGACTCTGCACATGTTTTTCTGCCGAATGAGCATTTACCTGGTCTTAATTTTTTTGCTTGGTAGCCCTGTGCTTTTCAGTATTCATTTTCTACAGTGCAATTTTTAATCGCATTTGGTTGTGCCTCGCCGTGTTCGTTTACAGGTTCTGCATTTTGCACGTACCTATAAAAGTGATTGTAAAGTAACAGAAATGTGGAGAGAAATGGCCTCTGGGCTAGGCAATGTAAACAACAGGCATTTTAAAAAATGGCAACTGGCCCTCCTAAGAATTATGATGAAAGCCAGGAAGGAAAGGAAAAGAAAAGGAGCAAAGAGAGAGGATGGCGGGGGGGGGGGGGGGGGGAGGGGGGGGAAAAAGGAAAAAAAAAGAAAGAGAAGGAGACCGAGGGCAAGAGAAAAGAGGAGGGACTCAGAGGTGCACCAAGGCCCTGAAGGGAGGCCGTTGCAGGGGGACCAAGAGCCCGGGGGCGAACGTGAAGAAAGGAAGGGAAATACCTCCGATCGTCAACAAAAATGACATAAAACCAAAGCACAAACACAGCCTGTCGACTGTGTTAACTCCCAATTAAACAAAAGTAATTATTTGTCGGAGTCTGTACGTCCATGTTTCAATTCCACTCAATGTAAATGTAAATAAACCTTACAGAAGGCACCCGGGGATGTGTGTGTACCTGTTGTCAGGAGGGAGACTTCCCTGGAGCCCAACTGCTTGCTCCTCCAACCTCTCATCATCAGGCCCTAAGGGACTTGCAAATCTCCCTCTTCCCTAATGATTTAAGAAAATTCCTTTTAACTGTCCTGCTAGTGCTTGAAAGCTCTTAAAAGATTAGGACTATATATCAATATCAAAACCTTTGACTTAATCTCCTTGCCAGCAGGCAGGAAGTGCACTTTCCAGAGAGGGGCTTTATAGATTATCCCATCAGGCTCTGGTCCCGTGGGAAGTTCCGCTTTCAGACCAAGTCCCCGGTGGTGAGTGGGCCAGAAGGCCTGGCTCCAGGCTAACCTTGATGGGAGCCACATCAGAAGCTGCGAGGTTGCTGTTCCCAAGTTACCCCACGGGAAAATAAGCGACAAAGGCTACTTTGACCCAGGACAGTACAACACAAGTTTTTTGAGAGAAGAATCTGTAGGCCTCACAGGGTTTTCCTGTAAAGTCAAAAACCAACAGATTGTGGAAAGGTTTTAAAAATGTGAAAGCACGCTCAGGATTACCGTGGCCTGTGACCTGTCCTTAGACCTGGTGAAAAACAAAAACACAAAACAAACCAAAAACCCACCAAAAAAAAAAAAAAAAAAAAAAAACCAGTTAAATAAAATGTGTCCTAAAATCCCTTCTGGTTCCGAGAAGATAAGGGCTGTGGCATCTCTTCTGCCCCTCCGAGCCATTTGAAAGCTAACGTGAGGACCTGCTAGTGGAGGGAATTTCAACCTGCTCTGTGTATGGGTCCCATGGTGGAGCCTCAGGGACAGCAGGAGAAGCACCCCGCCTGTGTCTGAGTCCAAACAGCAAATGCTGGGCGAGTTTGTCTTCACCTTAACTTGTAATGAAAAAGTTGGGTGTATGTGTGTGTTTAAAAAAAAAAAAACAAAAACTCTTTCAAATCATTTATTTTCAAATGTGTATTTCAACAAGGTTGGAATTCAAATACAGAGATGAGAAGGCAAGCTGAGGATTTAGAGAAGCTGTGAGCTCTTTTATTCTACTCACCCCCAATCTGATTTAGAAGAAGATTAGATTTCTAATTGGCTCCTTTGCTAAGCCTGGTTGAAATCCTGCCTCCAGTGTTTCCTTAGCTATGTGCTTGGGAGCAATTTACTGACCTTCATCTGTAAAATGGGGGTAGTGATGGAAATTACTTATGTGATGGTTATAGAATTAAATGAATTTAAGCCACTTAAAGCCTTTACCACGCATGCCTGGAACACAGGAAATGCTCAACACATGTGAGTCACTAACATTATTACCAATGTGAAGAACCTGACAAAGAAAATGCTATAAAACTTCCAAATGTTAAATTGTATTCAATCTTAATAAAGATGACAGGATTTTCTCCCTTCTTATGATACATTTCAGGAATCCTATGTTTGTACAAATCATCTCATATAACCATAGATTATCTTAAACGGATCACCCTGCAAAGTCCTTACAACAGTCACACGAAGATGATGAGTATTACTATTCTCATTCCCTCCATGAGGAAACTGAAGCCCAGTTGCCTAATATCCCAACTCAAACTTCTATCCCATTCTGTGCTCACTCCCCTCTGGTGCCTCCAGCCATATCTGTTCTCCGGTTTACAGTATTTCCCATCCACTGAAAGTTGTGCATCCTCCAAAGGCCAAAGCTGGTCATACCCATGCAGGACACACACCTTTTTCATCATGTGATTTTTATCTGTCAGTGTTTATGCAGGTAAAACTTCTGTTAGAATCAGTGATTGGTTCTTCAACAAGCCTCATGGCTCAATCAGGGTCAGAATTTATTACTTCATCTTAAACAGCACAAGCTTTGGTTACTAATCTACCTACTAGTACAGCTCTTCAGAGTCCAGAGTGCTAACCATTACACCATGGAACCGCCACGCTAGTACAGCTCTTCATAATAACTTAAAATTTCCTTTTATTATATATACAAAAAGGCATAGACATAAAGGTGTGGAACCCACAAAGATTTTTTTCTTTAAGAGATTTCTTATGAAAATACTCCTTTACCTTTATGTTTATGGTTTTGTAAGCATTTTAAATCTATCTTCCCACTTGGATGGCAGGGGCAAGTGAATCCCCCATTTTACAGATAAACAAACTGAGGCTTGGCGAACTTAAAATCTCATTACTAGTTAAAAAGAATTCCTAGGACTTTAACCCATGTCTCCCGAGCTGAAATTGGGCTCCTTTCAGGTCACTGTCAAAAAGCCATCAAGTCACATATGGTATTTCTTCACAACACTGTTTTAGATCTTTAAACTTGGCTCTTCCCAAACACTAATCTTGAGTTATAATCAAATTGTGTGAGAAAAAGAATCATATTAGTATTATAAAAACAATGCTCTTTGTGATATCTCCAAAAACCAAGTAAGGATTACTCTGTGAAATCCGGAGGCTATTTTTCTTTACAAATACTTGACAAGACAAACTTGTACCTTTCTAAAAAAGCACATCTGTTGTAAATTACACCCTTACAGAAAGAGAGAGAATCGCCATCCTTTCTTTCCCATCTGACCTTAGAAGAGATTTGTTGACATACTCGAAGGCCAGCTTAGACAAAACAGCACAGGAAAGAGGAGGCGGTCAGCAAGACCGGGGCTCGGCTCTGCTTAAACTAATTCCACATGCCCCGTGAACCATTAGCTGGTTTTTATTTCCTGCTCTAAAGATCTGTAGTGAAAATAATCTGGCGTAGGGAAAAGCTGCACTTATTATTTTTTTTCTCCCCCCAACAAGATGCTGTGTTAGCAAATAGAACATATAAGCCACCTTCAGCAAACCAAGGTCTTTAATAATCCATTTTTCAAACACTACTGGTATTTCCTTTCCAAACAAAGATGGACTGTAACTGGAATCAATTTCATTTTATTTGTATGGTACAATTGCCAAGTTTCTGTAAATAATAGCCATTTAAATACTGGATAATATTTTTTACATGAATCCAACAACAGTTTTATTGCTATTTAATTTTCATGATTTGTTTGTTTGCTGTAAGTTATCAGGGTTCTGAGAGCATGACGTTTGGGGATAGGGAGAAGTCTTAAGAACGGCTCAGGGAAAAAGCAATGTCAGAGTCATGTTAAAATACTTGGTTCAACCAAACAAGGGAAAGTGTAATTTGGAAAAAACGATTTGCTCGACCATTTTGGACTTTTCTCCCTCAGTTTCCCCTACACACTGCGTAGTATAACGTCACCCGCCATTTTCAGACCTTGGCATAGTAAAGGAAACTCGCTTGTCCCCATTAAGAAGATTATGGGGCTCTTCAGTGAAATTCGACAAAACAGAGGCTATGGTACAAATAAAGGCCTGGTGAATCTGAAGGGAACTGGGCCATTTTTCTCTATTGATGCCATATGTAGCACATACCTGAATAACAACTTCATGCGCTATGGGATGCTGCTGATATATGGGGTGGGCCTATCCCCTAAACCCCTTCCTTACTACAGACTAAATCACTAAAACAGGCTCATTCTGAGGTCAACCTGGAAGAAAATGCCAAAGGCCCACTTCCCTGAGCTGATGGCAATATTTTTATTTACTCCGTGGTGTGGATCATGGTCTGCCATTCAGTTCATTTAGGGAGGAGGGGGAGGGAGGAGGAAAGGCAAGAAAAAAATTGGGAATCAATTTGAAAAAATATCTCAAATTCTTTCACTGGGGATGGCCTTGGGGTTTTTAATAAGATAAAACAAGCGCTTCAGAAATAGTTTACATATCGGCATTTAAATCTTGTGCATTTAAAATAGAAGTAGGATGGGCATGAATTGAAGCTACCGTGTACCTTCCTGGGCTCGTCCTACCCGGACGGACTGTGGGCTTGAATCCTGTTGTACATTTTCCAGCCTTGTGATTTTGTGTAAAGTTAACCTCTCAGATGCTTAGTTTTCCCAACAGTGAAATGGAGATAATGTCTCTCCCCGATAGTGCTGATGTGGGAACCGAATGAAATCGTGTTTATACAGCAACTGGCCCATTAGTAGATATAAAAAATAAATGTGCTTTGTTTTCCCTAATTGTCTCTCTTGCCGAAGGGTAACATTTTCCATTTCTGCCTCATTTTTTCTCTTTCTCTCATATTCCTTTCTTTTTCATGGATCTTGTATTTAGAAGTCTGATTATCACTCATTCACATCACCTCCGCATTTAAGCAATGTTCGGTTTAGCCAAATCTCAGTCCATTCTTCTTATTCATTTATTCAATAAATACTCACTGAATGCCACCTACATGTCAGACACTATTCTAGGCTCTGGGGACAGCACCACACAAACATACAAATAAAGAAAAAAGTAGCAGAAAATGAAAAGTGCAACGAAGAGACTCAGAACAGGTGCACGTGCTGGAGAGTGACCCAGGGGTTCAGGGCGTGGTACTCTGAGGATGAACTTTGTGGCTGAGAACTGTTCTGGTCAGAAAAACAGAAACTACTGTAGGTATTTCACACAAATGAATTTAACATCATGAAGTGGCTACAGTCGTGTTGGAAGAACTGAGAGACAGACTGACAGACATTAGCAATGCAGGAAGCCACTACCAGAGCCTAGACCACACAGACCGACTGGGGCAGGAGGTGCAGCCAAAGGACAGGGCTGCTGGGCGGTATCTGGGATGACGGAGGGGAGGCTGCCTCTGTGTGGTGGGGAGCTGGACCACTGAGGCGAGCCAGCACCCAGTCACCGCTGGAAGATGCCCCCCAGAAGCAGAGGTGGGGTCGGCGGAGTGAAGAAAGGCAAGCACAAAGGGGAGGAGAAAGAGGAAAGAGAATGAAAGACATTGTCCAGTTTTTGTTTTCCTTCTTCCCTCCTTCTTCTATCCCCCATTGGGCAAATCCCCCAAAAGCCATCATCAGGGAGCTGGGAAGTGTGGCTTGCAGGAGAAAGGTGGGTGGCCTCAGCCTGGAAGCCAAAAGGCAACACCTAGAACAAGGTCTGCACGCCCAGAAGGAGCTAACCAGGAGAAGATCAGCGGAACCAGTACAGGTAATGCAAATGCTCTCCGGGAGAAAAGATGCCAGAACACAGCAGCCGGGTGGAGGGGAGAGCGGCATAGGAAGAGGTGGGAGGAGCAGGCAGGGCCAGAGGGCCCTGGAAACCAGAATCAAGAGTGCGGATTTTATTACAAGTGTGATGGGAAGCCGGGGGAGTGTTCCAACCAGGGCAATAACATGATCTGGTCGACATTTTTAAAAGACCACTTAGGCAAAATGTACTGTCGAGGAAAAGATAAGAGGTTATTGTGGTAATCGACAAGAGATGATAACTTAGACCACACTGGACGTATGCAGAATGTGCTGTAAGGAGATTCACCGTACACAAGTGAATAGACTTGATTTCTCTTTTTCTCACCTCCCAGATACGAAGAACTGCCTACATTTTTGGCTTGAACAACTAGGTAAATGAATGCTGGTCTTACAGAGCTACAGAAGAGTAGAGAAGGAACCAGTGTGGGCGAAGAGTAGATGAAGAGCTGCTTTCGGGCCGTGAAAAAAATATGAGCTGCCTCCTGGCCATCCAGGAGGTGATATGGATAGGTGAATGTCAGATATAGGAGTCAGGGCTGGAGATACAGCTGTGAAAGCCCTTGGCATTTAGAAGGTCCTTAAAGGCAGGTGAATAGAAGGAGTCACCTGGGGAAAGAATACAGACAAAGGTGGGGGGGGGGCAAAACCGAGCCCCAAGGCACAATAAAACTTAGTAGTTGAACAGATGAGGAAGAGCCAGCTGAGGATACTGAAAAAGACTGAGGTGGAAGAACACGTAGCAAGAGGCATCACCGAAGTCAAAAGAAAAGTGTTTTAAGAAGGAGGGAAAGGTGACCTCTCTGAAACTCTGCTGTGAGGTCAAGAAGTACCAGCGGATTTGGCAAGTGAGTTCACGGACAAGAACATGGGCAGTGTGATGTTGGGGATGGAAGCTTTGGATAGACTGAGCAGAGAATTTCAGGGAAAACTGGACACACTGCCTGCAGTCCCCTCCCTCACTAAGCATTGCTGCTGTAAAGGGTGGCAAAAAAAAGGGGGGGGGTGAAGGGTAGAGAGCAGAGATGGGAAGTTAAAAGAGGGGATTGTTTAGTTAAACGTGGAAAATACAGCCTGACTCCTCCAATAATGATCTGCAATTCACCAAGATCCTGGGGCATAGGCGTGTTGCAGTTTGAGAAGGGCTACACTACAATGTATTTACTCTCGGAATGATCGAGGGCAGAGGAGAAAGGGAGGAGCAGAAAGGGGCTCTACCTGCCGGAGCCATGTGTTTGGGAAGAGGTGGGACAGAGTTTGGGAAGTGGAGGGGAGAAGCAGGGACACCTCTTCCCTGGTGGCCAGAGGGAAGGCCGGAGAGCGGGGCAGAGGAATTAGTCTTAGATCTGGCAGGGGAGAGCCATGAAGATGTGCAAGTTCCTAATGGCTTCTGTTTTCTCAGTAATGCAAGAGGCAAAATCGTTGGCTGACCCCGAGCAGGGGCTGATGGAGTCCGTAGGGGGTGTGAAACTGTCTCGTCGCTGGGAAAGACGTTGTCCAAGTGCTCGGGTCTGTTCACGGGCCTGCAAGGCTGATTTATAGGAGCTCTGCACTGTCCTACTTGCTATTGATTTTGCATTTCATTCTCTTTCACTGCCTTAATAAAATTAAGATTTTTCCCAGCTTGCCTAGCCGGTCTTTTATTTAGCTCCTTTTTATAAAGCTTAAAGGGATGTCACCTAACTTACCGTTAAAACGTCTTAACCAGAATTGTGTTTAATAGGCATGATTTGCTCCTAAAAGGAAAAAACAAACCAAAAAACACAAAAAAACAAAAACAAAAAACCCTTCTTCTGGACAAAGACAACCTCCTGGGGCCCTGCCCCTGCAGCCCTGGTGATCCAGCTTGCACCTGTGAAAGCAGGTACCTGAGGACAAGAAGCTATTTTGGTTTCTTTCTCACCGATTCCCGCTTCGTATTCCCGGCTCTTTTGACTTCTAAGGGACACCAAAGACATTCTTGGCTAAGTAACCGAAGAAACAATCTAGAAACAGTCTAGAACTTAGCCAGGTCACAGGTAATTGAGGTTGGTTTCATGATGCTGGAATGTGGGGAGACAACCAGTCTCTCATATTGTCCGTCAGGGAGGTGTTTGCTGTTGGCATGAGCGATCTCTCTCTGTGGACCTCTAGATCCGTTTGCATGCAATTGCTCATAGTAAAGAAAAACAAACAAACAAGCAAACGGTTACTATCATGCCACCACGAAATGCTCGGCTTTGAGGAAAGTGTGCTTATCTCTGTCCAGGCTCTTTAACCAAACACTCATCAAGTCAAAATTCCGAGAGAACCTTTCAGCCCAGTCTTGTTTGTCCCTCCAGCGTCAAGTAAGGAAGAATTGTTTTCCCCATAAGCTGGCAAGAGTCGGGGCCAGGGGAGGCCCCGCACATAGGTGGTGACCCAGAGGCGAGTTTCCACACCATCCCTTGTAGAAGGAGGAGCTCCCTGGGCAGCTCACAAACGTGCTCCTGCCACCTGCCCTGAAGTAGCTCTCCAGTCGTCCCAAGACATCCGTTCTTCCCTGCCAACCCCCACCTGCACCAAAGGTTTCAGAAGGGAATTAGAAATCGCTGCTCACCATCATGTGGGAACCTGAGCCAGAGAGTCAGAAATGCTGAGTTCTGGACTACAGTTAACGTTAGCAGCTCCAGCCACACATACACATCTAAGTGCAGGAGAACTTGACCAACATGAAATCAAGGATCCGTGTCACAAATGTAAGGAGGAAACCTCCGATAGGAAGGAATCGGGACACAGTGGCAAGGCAATGGGGAGTGACCTGACTTCTGGCTCTTTTCGTTGAGTACACATTCCAGGAGGACAAAGAAACTCATTTTGGGTATGTTTTCTTGCAGAGCTTAACAAATCTCCACATCCTTCGATGGATATAAAATCGTTCTGACCCTAATATGGTAAACTAATCCTAAATTTGCAAAGCATTTTGCCTGCTGCTTGAGATACAATGAATTCTCAAGAATGTGACTTGATCTATCATTTTAATATTATTACTACCATTTGTATTCCTCCGAGTGATGGAAGATAGAGGATAATATATGCTGACTGTTCCTACCTGATTTTTCAAGTTTCTAGGATATCAGATATATACAAACATTTAAATGCCTCTGTTTATGAATGGGTCCTAATTGTAAGCATGAGAGTTACAACAATCTGCTCTTCCTCAAACACACTAGGCAGAGTTGATAGAAATTATTTTTAACCTTCTGGTTTGTGTGACTTTTTGGCACATCTACCAGTATTATGAATTAGAAATTTCATCTGAGCCAAACTGCTGCTATGCAGAAATACAAATAGAAGGAGCATTCTCCAGGGCGCCTGGGTGGCTCAGTTGGTTAAGCGACTGCCTTCGGCTCAGGTCATGATCCTGGAGTCCCGGGATCGAGTCCCGCATCGGGCTCCCTGCTCAGCAGGGAGTCTGCTTCTCCCTCTGACCCTCTTCACTCTCGTGCTCTCTGTCTCTCATTCTCTCTCTCTCTCAAATAAATAAATAAAATCTTTAAAAAAAAAAAAAAAGAAGGAGCATTCTCCAGACAGACAGACAGCTGGGGGGAAACAGACAACTGAGTGAGTAACCGATTTTTAAAAGAATTTATTATTCACTTGGTTAGTCCAAATGCTGAAATTTTTCTTCTAATTTCTGTATTCTTGTTTTTCTATTTGTGAGAATCTTTAAAACACTTTTTTTTTTTTACGTGAATGGGCATTTATTTCTTTTAACTCAGCAGAGATAACCAACAATATCAATTTAAAAAGTAAGATTAGTGATGCCAGGTAGCAATGGAAGGTTATTTTGTGGAGGAGGCCCCTAGTGGCAGGCATCCTGTGTTTCACTTCATCAGAGCAGGGAGGGGCGGGGCGGGGTGGGGGAGAGAAATTAGTACTCAGTGACTACATTTGAGAAACAAGGTTTTAAGAAATAGTAAAAGGTAGTGTTATCACATCACAGAAAGGATTTGTTGACAAAATATTTTTTACATTGCTGATGGCTATGATTTTTTTTCTGCCAGCATAAAATATTCATCCATCTACAAGTTTTTATATATTTCTCCTGAGTACACAATCAGCTTCACTAAGAAAATTAATCAACATTAAAAAGTTAGTCAAATCATCCAGGTATGGTTTACACAATGGTTTTTATATATTAACATTTTATACCTATAACATCTACATTTAAAGTTGAATTTTGCATAATTACCTATAAAGTAATTTTATCTAATCCAAATACGAAATTTTGATCATTCTCATCTACTTTGTTATTTAAGCAAGTGCCTTGTGTTAGAGGGTGTTAAAATTATTTGGAACACACAATGAAAAAACTATTTTGTGAAATTAGTGTTTCAAAAAATTTTTCTAAGGCAACTGAAGTTGGAGTGCAAGAAGGAGCAGAGCATTTTCCATTAAAAATCTTGCTTTATTTTATTTGCAGGAATTATACGAGTGATGAGGAATTTCTCAGGGCTAGAAGGTGGACATCAAAAGGTTTGTGGCTTTAGGCAAACATCCAAAACCCATACTAATGTAATAAGTTCTCCAGTGTCCTCAGGCACAGCAATACGATCAATAGAGGATTTCCATCTTCTTTCCTTAGAACAAATTCTAGAGGTCATAGAAAAGCTCTGTGTATACTGTGTATCAGCATATCATAGGTGCTAATCATTAGGATCTTAGAATGGCCACAGCTTCCCTGGGAACACTCCCTCATGAGTGATAAGGGATGATTCCTATCTTAAAGGAGCAATGGTAGGATTAAGTAGAAGGTTTGCTGAAAAATTTAGTCCCTTCCCCATTTCCAAAGCAACTTTTTGCTCTCCATTCACACGCAAACACACTGACAAATGTGGGGGAAGCAAAAAGGGGAGGGAGGCATCCAGAGAGTCTAGCTGAGCTAACCTGCTCACTTGCGTTAGGAGCCCACTTCATGAGCAACCCAGCAAAGACCACGCTCTTAGCCTCTTCTTGCAGATGGAGATAGATCATCTTAGAAAATCATGGGGTGTGTAAGTAGCTGAGTGGGGACCAGACCCTAGATCTGCCTCTAGTCCTAAACAGGGAAAAAACAAGAATCAGGTCTAATGTTACAGAAGAGATCTTAATGCGTATTTAACTCTGTTCAGTCAACTAACTCCAGCCCCAGTTCTGTGATCCCTCCTAAGTGCAAAGGGATACTGTAAGTAGCATTCAAATTATCCCCTCATGTACCTCCACTACTCACTAAATGTACCAGCTGCCACTTACACACTACTACCATCCTTTCCAGAATTTCTGTAAGCACTGCTGAGCGAATGCAAACACTCACTAGTACTCATTTAAATAGCTGTTCATTCCTCCATCGATAGACATGGCATGAAAAATAGGAATTGCTTTTTGGGATGCAGTCTTACCACACCTATTGTACTTCTTTCCAGGCATAAAGATAGTACGTGTTCATTGTGGAAAACTTGGAAAATAAAAATCATAGAAGAAAGTAAAAATCTCCAGTAAACATTGTCAACATTTAAGAATATGTCCTGCCCGTCTTCTTTTCTATTACTTTTTCTATAATTATTAACCACGTGATTGTTAACATGTCAAGCACTGTGTCAGATGTTGTGGATCCAATGAACAAGACAGACTGCTCTTAATCCAGGATGATGAACATAAAAATGTGTTGCATTTTACATAGGAGGTGTGCAGTGTGCACACTTAACGCCTTTATTTCCTGCTTTAAATTTCCAAACGCAAAACTATTTTATTGAATCCCCTCTCCATTTTACCATTATAAATAATGATGCACAGAACATCTTTGGACGTAAGTCCTTGGTACCTCTTTTGCAGCATCCTCAAGCTAACGTCCTAGAACTTGAAATGTAGGATTAAAAGATATACATGTTTTTAAAAGGTTTTAGAATTAAAATACAAGGTTTTTAAGGAGAGAGAATACATGTTCTAACATACAGAAAAGTCTCTCTTTTACTCCCTGACTCCCAGCCACTTTGCTCCTGTCCTTGGACATTTACCAATGTTACCAATTTCTTGTATATTCTTCTAGAGATTGTTATATGCATAGTCAAGCAAATATAGTCGTGAATAGACGTGTGTACTATTTGTTTTCCTTTTTTTTTTTTAAGATTCTATTTTTAAGTAATCTCTACACCCAATGTGAAGCTCGAACTTACAACTTTGAGATCAAGAGTCGTATGCTCTACTGACGGAGCCAGCCAGGCACCCCTGCTTCCCTTTTTTTCTTAAGACATAAATAGTACTTTCTTATAACATTGCCATGCCCTTTTTTCCTACTTAAAAATAATATATATATATCCATAATTGTTCCTTATCAGTGCTTAAAAACTTCCTCATTCTTACAGCTGCATGATAGCCCATTGTATTGATGTACTATAATCTATTTGATCAGTTTTTCTTTAATGAATGTTTAGGGTTTTTTTAAATTGAAGTATAATTAACATATAGTTCCAGGTGTACAATTTAATGATTCAGTGATTCCATGCGTGATGCTTAGGTTCTTTACCAACATTCTGCTCTTCCAAGGAAGTAAAAGCAAAGAATACCTTGTGTACATGATCATTTTACGCCTGTGTGAGTGTATCTGGAGGATGAACTTCTTAAAAGTGGAATTGTTTGGGCACAGGATTTGTGTTTTTTGTAATTTTGATACCTTCTGCCAAAGTGCCTTCCAAGAGAGATTGTACTCCTTCCACTCCCACCAGGAAGACATAGACGTGCTCGATTCCTTTGCCAGGCTGTGTCAAAGATGTGCTTCCTCTCTTCCCTGTGTTTCCAAGGCTATTTGGGGACCCACACTGGTTGCTGTGGGGGCCCCAGAGTATCAGCTTTTACACTCGTTAGCCAAGGATTTATCTACATTATGTTTTTAATTAAGTGATCATCACTTTGATTTATAGGATTATTGAGTCCATAGGATGTATTAGACAAGAGGACAGTTTCCAGTTGAATATTTTGCAGTAGAAGAGGGTCAGGAATAATTTCCAAACTACTAGTAAATATAAATTTTCTTGTTAAATGGCAATTTCCACCAAAATAGATGAACTGAAAGAGATTTGAGTATTATTTATATATTATGTCCAAGGTATTTAACCCTGGAAGTATGTTTGAAGAAATAGGTTTCCTCTTTACTGCTTTGGGTGGGTTTTCAAGCAGGAAAATTAAACACAGTGGTAGAGACAGGAAGCAGATCTCATCCTGGTGAAGTATATACGCTGTGCTGGCAAACAGCTCCAGGGTTGGACCCTGGTTTGCTAACTATGTGTCCCTGTGTACCTAATTTAACCCATCTGAGCTTCAGCTCCTTTAGCTAGAAAATATGGCTCATAATACTTAATCATTGCAGATATTCAATGACATATACTAAATACTCAAGAAATTGCTATTACTAACACTTGAATACTGCTGTGGAAGCCCAGTCCCAAATCCAAATATTCTATCCCACTGTGAGATGTGTTCCCACACTTATAAAGATAAATATAAGCAATAGAAATACAGGTTACCCTGAGAATTAAGCATAAGAAAAATCATAATCTTGTTGAGTTAATCTGTTAATCGAGAAAGATTAATGCCAAAGTACCAGGACTCTTCCAACACAAACACACACACACAGACACGCACGCGTGTCCACGTGAACTTTTTAAATGAAACATTGCAAGAAACAAAGAATACAGGAAAATCTTTGTGTGAACTTCTTTTGAATCAATCTCGGAAAGTAACAGAGGTAAGCTCTGATTGCCTCACTGGCAACAGTATACTATGCAGTTGTATTTGACTTACGGAGATCAGGTGAAAAGTCCACTGCATTATTTTTTCGACTAGCAGAAAAAGTTCATTAACACCCTGAGGGTCTGCTCTGTGCGGGACACAGTGCAGGGTACTGGGATGAGTGCTAGGCCTGATAAACATGGCCCTTGCCTTCCTGATGCTTACAGTCATAAAACATCCTGAAGGAAACAGTGGAAGTGAGATACATTCTCACTGAGCTTCCTGGTAATAGCAGAAGCACTGCCAGATAAGGGCATTACGTAACACATCAGTAACAGCTAAGTAGGAAGAACTAGGTTATAACCCAGAGTAGTCAGCTCAGATATTAGAATGGGGCACGATTTCCAAATCTCTAAACACCCAAATAGTTTGGTGTCATTCGTTACCAAAGATACCTTGCTGCTATTTGAATACTAAATGAGGAAGCTTTCCGAGTGGGCAACTAATAAGAAAAATTAAAATAAAATGGCGAATCCTGTAGTTTTATTTAGATAGCTCCAATTTTGTACACAGGTTGTTATATGCTTGACGTAACTACCACTGAGTAATATTTCAATTTACCCTATTGACTAATAGCCAGTTATATAAGTTATAAAGTTACAGTTCACTAATAGAAATCTACTCAATTAGAACTTGAATTCTCAAAATTAGCTAAACCCCTTTCACCAGAAGAGAAGCCAATGGCTAATCTAAAGCCACGGATAATGCACGTTCACCACCTAGCGGCACCTTTAGCAAACTGCAGGCACTTTACGCTTAAAACAGTATCTTCTGCTAATTTGATTCATGGATAACATCAGAAACTTTACAGATAACTTCCATTTTCCAGGTCATGTATGATGTTTTAGCCCCTGGCAGTTGCGCAGAATAACTTCTCTTCTTATTCCTTCTCAATCCCCGCTGTGCGGTATAGACCAGACAACGCTCACCTTATCCTGGCATTATGGTACTAGTCACCTGACTAAATTCTCCAACTCCTTTAAAACACTGCCCTTTATAGCATTCTTCTGCTTAAGAAATACGAACAAACTCCCCTGTAATACATCCAGTAGAAGCACCTGGGTCTGATGCAAAGTGCCCAATTTTGAACTTGCTCAACAGGGTGAATTCCAGCAAGCAGTTCAAGTGTGACTGCTCCTCCGAGAACACAGGTCAGGCTTCCAGCCTGTCCCCTTCCTGAACTCACCACCTGAGGCGTCCTCCCTCCCTCCCTTCTACCTGGAGAATTCCTACCCATTCTTTCAAGATTTAGCTCAAAGCCCAATGCCGGCAAAAAGACTTTCTTGGTGACTGCAGTCCATTCATCTCTCCCGTGATGAATTTTAAGAATGATCGTCTGTGGCCTGAGATTTCCCTTTGATTGGTCTTTGCTGCCCTCCTATTAGTGTCCATTATATCCGTGGGCTAGTAGACAGTTTCTCTACGGACTCCGGAAACATCTTGCAAGCAGAGCTTGTTCTTTTGTGATTTTAAGTACCCCTTTCTCCCACTGCCCCCAGCTCAGTGAAGAACACAAAGCTCAATAAATACTGGAGGTTGCGTCTACCCATCTTACTAGCATTTCATTATTCTGATCTGTTAGTCTACAGATGACTGCCAGGTGTGGCTTCTGATCACCCTGTCACCTTTTGCTAGTTAAAACACATGTGATCTTTTCAGTGGCAGAGGCACCCTCCTGTCAGCGTATCTGCATCTTCAGTGAGGAGGAGAACGGGCACGATGTTTCCTAGTAATTTCAGCCAAGAGAACAGCACTTCTTTATGTGGGTATTTAAGGTAAAGTTAGGGCTCCTATCGGCAAGGATTTGTCTCATTTGTTCATTTCACTTTGTATTTGCAGGTCAGTTGTAAGTGATTTATGAATACCTTTGAAAGGTCACTATCCATCTTTAAAATACATCAATCTTCAGTAGCAACCTTCTACTTTGAAGAAAGAAACTTACTGTTTCACAAACACGTTAGACAAGAATGTGGTCTGATCAACAGGGCATAGGATTCATGAAATCAACATTTATTCACATGAGATCACCTGAGGCAGCCCGGACTTCTGGTTCTGATTAAAAGTACTGCAACAACAACTGACGGATCTAAGGGAACACTTTGTTCTTAAATTAATTTAAATATATCCTGGAATAGCAAAAGGCATTGCACTTTGCCACATCTACCCTCGATGACATGGCATTCAAATAGGAAGACGTGGGTCTTAATCAAATGGAGAACCCAGGGAGTGCACAGCCAGCCCCCTGGCATCTCTAACCTCCAACTTAACCCTAGAGTCATAAGTGTACAAAAGGATCTTAATATTCTTTAATTTAGAGGAAGGTTAAAGACCGTTTTAAATCCATTTTTTCTAAGGCTCAAATCTCTTCATCACATAAAGTGCTACAGCAATTACTTGCCAGACACAATATTTTCTTGAATCATACACATATTGAAAATATATGTGTATATATATGTTATAAAAAATAAAATTCATGTTGACTTATCATTCCTAAAATAACTCTCTCTACTCATATCCATTTATCTCTAGACAGTCCTTGAAAATATGATTTGCCAAGGATTTGAATTTGTGTATCTACAGGCTGCATATTCTTATAATAAAAAAGTAGGAAAATCAACTTACATGCCTTCAGTTCTTTGTTGAATTTGATTTTTTAGATATAAATAACCCAACTCTCAGTGTAAGCCTGACACCGATAATGAATATGTTTCAGATGGCAACAAGAAAACATACCACCGCTGCAATTAAATGCAAATGTTTTGAGTGCATGCAGTTTTAAAGTCAAGTTTAAGCCACTGAATGAGGAAATTCGAAAGTTAAGTGGTTCAAAAGGAATAATTTAAACCTGCTGACTCAGGTTTTCCCAGTGAACAAGCTGCCCTTTGGGAGCATATCTGGCGTGGCTCTATGTGGTAGAAATTCTGTCTGTTGGATTCCATAGTTTTAATATAAGTGAAGAGGTTATTCCTGATATCTTGGCAATTTTTATGCAAAGTCCATAGGGCTTCAGTTTGAGAGAGGCCTTGCCTCTGTTTATTAGTCAGTCATTCCGTATTTCCTGAATATCCACTGTGGGTAGTGTCACAAAACCAGCATTTAAATAGATACTGCACTTATATTTTGAGGAGCTGAACAGCCTGTATATGAAAAAATGCCCTCAAATACTTAGAATGCTGAATCCATTAACTCTAGGGGGAGTGATTCATCAGATAGGTAGGATTAATCAAAGAAGACTTTTAGGAGAAGGTGAGGACACAGAATGTGGAAACATACAAGTTACTGTATGATGAGGAGGCACCAATGTGCTGAATCCAAGGTAAGAATCTCTATCAAGGAGAACTGAAGGTAGAAGAAGGTGGTGGGGAGGCTGCCCAGGGCACCTGTTCAGCCATTTTGGTACCATCTCCTTCCTCCCTGAAGAGATGTTTGTTGTTGTTTTTTTTTTAAAGAATTTATTTATTTATTTGACAGAGAGAGAGAGATAGTGAGAGAGGGAACACAAGCAGGGGGAGCAGGAGAGGGAGAAGCAGGCTTCCCGCCGAGCAGGGAGCCCGATGCGGGGCTCGATCCCAGGACCCCGGGATCATGACCTGAGCCGAAGGCAGACGCTTAACCGACTGAGCCACCCAGGCGCCCCCTCCCTGAAGAGATGTTTACCATTTATCTCCAATCTGTGCATCAGGTAAGAGAACCCTGATAAATAAGTTAATTAGGGTCTTATTTGCCCCAACCTTAAAGTTTCACAGAAAATACTTGGCTTCTGGAGACATTTTGTCACATAACACCCTAGCAAACAAAATTATTAAATTAAAAATAGGAAATAATGAGTTTCAGAACAGAAGTATAAAAATGGGATGCTGGTTTATGCATTTCTACTTGTACTTTCCTTCTTAATTCAATTAGCAATAATCGCGCCTCGGATAAACCTCATTGGCTACGATACTGCCACTGCGCAAAGCTTTCCTTCTTAATTCAAAGTACGAGAGAAAACATTATGGGACAGTCTGGTTTCCAACACTCAAATATTTGCCTCTGTTTATAGTAAATAAAATCACTTTACTCTCTTCTTGTATCAATGATTCCGGTGTCAAATTCAATATGGAGTCCAGTACAAAAGCAATCCTAGATGATACAAGGGAAATCATGCAAGCTTGAAGACTTTGCTAATTTTCCTCTGTGCCTTATTTAAAAATGAATCTCACTTGTGTCTAGCTTCCTCTCATGTACTTCAATAAGAGTTGACTAATAGCAGCCCCGGTCACCCAGTTAGGAACTTCCTCTAGTGAGAGCCACCAGCATTTTCTGGTTGGGGAATTTCTGCAAAGCTGCCTGTGAGAAAAGACTGCTGGGAGAGCAGAAGAGTAAATGCTTGCAATGGCTTGAACTGGAATTCCACACTGTGGTTTTACCAGGTGAGACTCTGTCTGAGTTCTTTAACCCACTTAAGCCTCAGTTTCCTCAAATGCAAGATCTGGGTTAATAGAAATACCCATTCCTTAGGGTTCTCATAAGGATCAGATATAATGATCCAATTAGGATGCTCGTCCTAGGGCTTGGCCCACACAGCAATATTCCATCAATGTTAACCCTTATTTTATTTCTAGAATGTTTAAATGACATCACATAAGCTGCGGAGTTCAAGGCAAAATTTTGAGTGTCATTAAGGCAGTAAAATATCAGAATGAAACCCCTGGAAAGGGAAAAGCTACGACTCTGGAACACTTCTACTCTAGCCCAACAGCAGAAAAGAGAAGGTATGTCTTTTTTTTTTTATTAGTGTCCAATACTCGTTTTTTTTTATTATTTTTTATTATATATTTTTTTATTAGTGTCCAGTACTGGTTTTTAATTTCTTGGGCCTGGTGACATTAAGAAAATGGAGTACCATGCTGTCATTTGTTTTGGTCAATGAAGTCAGAGCAGGGCCAGGAACTGTAGCTGCTGACAGATCAAACATACAGGCCCTCCACGGGGTCTCGGGGCTGGCCCCCGAAGGCCGTGGGAGACAGAAGCACAAGCTAATGAACCCAATTACTGCCTGTTAAAACCGCTTCAAAAGAAGAAAGAATAAGCAATTTCTGAAGCCTCTTGATTTTACCAAGAACTCCACAACAACATATCCCTTTGGTGTTTAAGAAAGTCCTGTTAAAATTTTTAACTGGAAGGAAGTATAAAGGAAAATACTATATTAAATTATCAATACCATTGATTAACTTGAGGAAGTCGTGCCAATGTCTCTTCATGTCAGACTTAAGAAACTTCAATTAAGATCATCTATCTATTGTGCATGTACTTCAGGCGATAATTCAGTCAATGAAACTGTACTGAACACCTATTATACGCCAGGCAGTGTGCTGAGCACTAGAGGTAAGAAGATGAATAATACTCAATCCCTGCCAGGAAGAGAACAGGCTAGTAAACAATCCTTAGGATTCTATCAGAGAAATTCTACACTAGAGGCATGCAAAGGGGAGGACATGGTTAACTGGTGGAAGTAGGGATGACTTCCCAGGGAAAGCAAAATGATTTCATGATCTACCAATGAGCATAACCAGAAGCAAATATCTAATGAGAATCTAATGGAAACATCAAGGTAATGCGATGTAAAAAACAGATAGACAAACAAACAAAAAACCTCAGAGATTATTCAGTGGTTTTTCACTCCTACTACTTTTCTACAAATGGGACGAAGTGAGAGTTGGCTATACTAAAATTAACCCAAAAGCTGTATTTTTTTTAAAATTTAGATTCAATTAGCCAACATATAGTACATCATTCGTTTCAGATGTAGAGTTCAGTAATTCATCCAGTTGTGTATTAACACCCAGTGCTCATCACATCACGTGCCTTCCTTAATGCCCATCACCCAGTTACCCCATCCCCCCACCCACATCCCTTTTCATAACCCTCAGTTTGTTTCCTAGAGTTAAGAGTCTCTCACGGTTTTTTTCACTCTCTGATGGCTTCCCATTCAGTTTTCCCTCCCCTTCCCTATGATCTTCTGCACTGTTTCTTATATTCCACATGAGTAAAACCATATGGTAATTGTTTCTCTCTGATTGACTTCTTTCACTCAATATACCCTTCATTTTCATCCACGTCAATGTAAATGGTAAGTATTCATCATTTCTGATGACTAATATTCCATTGAATATCTATACCACATCTTCTTTATCCATTCATCTGTTGATGGACATCTCAGCTCTTTCCATAACTTGGCTATTGTGGACATTGATGCTACAATCATTGGGGTACAGGTGCCCCTTTGGATCACTACATTTGTATCCCAAAAAGCTGTATTTAGAGAAGTCTTCAAAGTTGGGCTTATTAGCAAACCTGCAAACTTACCTATATTCAATTTAATAAAAAGATAATTGAGGGTACACAACATGCCAAGCACTGATTTCATGTTAGAGAGAGAAAACAGAGTAAAGCAGACAGAAATAAAGGGGAAAGCTTGTAGCCTCCAAAAGGTGGAATGAGTTAAGGGAGCATTTAAAAATGCTTGATGACAGGTGCCAACAAGATGCTACCAGGGACACAAACTCAAATGCCTGCCTTGGCCAGACTAGGTGAGAGTCCAACTCCCATGTGGAGGGGCATCTTATGACCTAGCTCCCCTGGATCATGTCCATGTGGGAACCCCCACCCAGTGTTGCCAGAACTTCCTCATTTTCAAGAGAAGTTCAAAATCCAAAATTTCTGATCTTCTAATTTTTGAAAATACTTTTCAAATCCTGTCCATAGCTGGTTCATCTCCTTGGCTGCCAGTTTATAGGTTCTGTGCCTCCAAAATGCACAAGGAGCAATTATAGTGGATGACAGGATAACAGCAGGCAGGATTAAGGGAGAGGCTTTAGCACTGGATTCAAATCCTACCCTGCCCGTGCTGTGCAAACTCAGGCAAATCCTTAAAAATGCTCTGAGTTTCAGTGTTGCTATCTTTAGACTGGGGATAAATACATCGGCCTCCTAGGGTTTTTGTGAGAAGGAAATGTGAGCTAGCACAGAGTAAGCTCTCCAAAAAAACTGACATGTTTATTATTATTTTTAGAAAAGCCTTCACAAAGGAAAGTTCTCCAGGGAGAGGTAGGATTTAGGACTTGGATTGGCAGGGATGGCCTCCAGGGCTTTCAGGGAGTCCACAGGGAGAGGGAGCAAAGGCTCAGACACTGGAAGGAGGCACAAAGATCCCGTCTTGGAAAAGTAATGTCACCTGGTTTGGTTCGGACGGAGAGTAGATGACAGAATGTCGAGGGATGAATACAAGAATGTCAGACTGTGACCCAAGTGCTGGGGCTCCTGAATGCCACCCTATGGAGGGCCGGACTTTATAGCATGGGAAAGGAGGAGACAGTAAGGCTCAGCAGGGGATGAAAATCAGCTCAGCACTGTTCTGTAGGATGCATTCATCCAAAGACTATTTACTGAGAACTAACCATGTGCTAGGCACTGTATTCCATGCTAGGAATGCAGTGGTGAACAAGGCAAACAAACGAGGTCCCTGCTCCATGGAACTTACACACTAGAGGCCACAGGAAGCGGATGGGGGTTGGGTTCAAGAGCTTGGGGTTGAGAAGACTAGTTGGTAGGCCATTGCTAGTTCCAGCAAGAGGTCATGACGGCCTGACTTAAGGCAGTGGCAGTGACATGATCTGGGAGGAGAGGAGTCCGGAGACGGCAGAGAGAAGGAAGCAATGTATGTTGGTGGGACTCAGGGTCCTGAGCCGCTGCGGTGACAGGGCAGTTATAACGGCATTAGCAGCAACGAGGAAGGCAGAAGGAGACACTGGTGTGTTGGCAAGAAGGATGAGTTGAGTTTATCCTAGTAGTTTTGGTAAATGGCACACTAGTCTGTGACCAGCCTTATCCCTATAGCATCTTAGCCACATGATCCTTTCTGAAGCAATTAGGTTTTCTTATCAAAAGCTAATTCTTGATTGGATTATATTCAGAGATATAACACCATTTGATACTATGCTCAGCTCATTTCCCAAAATACAGTCTCAAAAGGAGAGACTGAACACAAAGCATTTCCTGTCAGATAACCTTTGCTTTTAAGATGGTGAAAAACGAGACGAGAAGGAAGACTCCAGAGCATTCCTGTGATATATTGCCACCTGTGTAGAGTAAAAACGTTCTCCAGCCATGTCTCATGCTTGTGGATTTCTTTTTGTACAATCCCGAGCAAGGCAAGGCTCAAGAGGGGGTTTAGGGCCTTGGGTTTGAGGATTCACTTAATGACCATCTTTCTTTTGGGGAGTAGTATACCCACATGTGAACTAACGTTTTTCCAAATGGGTCTGTTACAATGTTCTAGATGAAGAACCCATAGCCATGCTAGAGCTCAGAGAGTGCTCTTTGGGCCAAGATATGAGGTGGAATAAAGGATTTGTACTAGCTTTCTTGACCTCTTCTTACAACGTGGTCATTTCTATTTCTTCTGAGGGAATGTGGAGAAGGCATGTGTTTCATATATATATATATATATATATCTTCCAGCCTTATTTCACTTTGTGTCTTTTTTTTTTTTTTAAAGATTTTGTTTATTTGACAGAGAGAGAGAGAGAGAGAGAACACGCACACAAGCAGGGGGAGGGGAGCGGCAGGCAGAGGGACAGGGAGAAGCAGGCTCCCCACAGGGAGCCTGATGCGGGACTTGATCCCAGGAACCCGGGATCATGACCTGAGCCGAAGGCAGATGCTTAACCAACTGAACCACCCAGGCGCTCTTTTTGTTTCTTTTACAGGGTAAAGACAGCACTTAGAGTGATATGAAAGATAGAGATGGAGAAAAAAGAGGCCTTCTGTTGTTCTCCACCTGAGTATCTTCAACAGAATTACCAGGCATTCTTGCACAGGGGAATTAAGGGTAGAATCATTCTCTTTGTAATCCTAGCCTCTAGCACAGTGCCTGTAGGTGCTTCAAAATACTTGTTGAGGAAATACAAGAGTTGAAGAAATAAATAGTTGTAGAAGTGAATAAACACAGAATCAACTTTTCTCAGTGAATCTTCTAGCATTCAGCTATCTGCAACAGAATATTCAACTAAGAGTAGTTAGGTCATAGAACTAATTTTCCTCATATAATAGGAAGTGCAGAAGTCAGTGGTTACAAATGTTGTTCCATATGTTCAATGATATCATCGGGGCCCCGAGAACTTTCTATCTCTTCATTCCATCATCCTCTTTTTATTGCCTCATGGTGGTAGGATGGCTGCCCTAGCCCTAGGCATTGCATCCAGATTCAAGACTAGATGGAAAGAAGAAGAATGGAGCCAGCAGTATCTGACATTTATCAAGACAGTAAAAAGGTTTTCTAGAAATCTCCAGCAAAGTTCTCTTCCAGATCTTTAGTCAGAACTATATTATAGGAAGCCATGCACAGCTGTAATGAAACCTTAGAAAATGAATATTTAGCCAGATTCTTTGCTGTTATACATATAATCAGTCTACTACTATCAGAGGAAAAATGGGACATGGATATTGGGTAGACAATTAACAGTGTCTACAACACTTTGAGAGCCCTTCCTGCCCCTTGCTCCTTTTGAATACTCAAATCACTTATGGCACTGTATTAATTTTTTATGTCACTTATTTCCCTCCTAGACTGAAGACAGAACCCATGTTTTACTCATTTTCCCCTATCTTTTACACAGTAGGCCTTTAGTATTGTTGAATAAATTGAAAACATTGCCAATGTTTTTTTTTGAAGTACATGTAAAATGCTTAAGTAGCATTTTTTAAGAAAAAATATGAATTCATTTTTACATTTGTGCATTAGCTACAACTTCATTTTGAACACACTGTGTAAAGGTTTAAGTGAAGTTTCAGAAAAGGAATATAAGAACAAACAGAAACAACAAATATAAAACATTCTTATAATTATGACAACAATGCAGACAAAACTGTCTTTGATCTCTATAAAATGAAGTTGATTTCCTATTTCTTTGTCCTCTAATGCATTCTACACCTTTAAGATACACTATTCTAGAAATACTAATTCTTTCAGGTTCCGAGACCTTCAGTGGATCTCAACGCACATAAAAAAACCTTTCCACATTCCTTGCTCCGGTGCTCAAAACTCTACAAGCTGGCCCCAACCAACCTTCCTAGCTCTGTCACTCAAAATTCTTGTATCAGAATATTTCGTTCCAACCAGATTTTTCTACTCACTGCTCCTCATGCCTCTTTGGCATTCAGCTCCCCTTGCCCTGGAATACCTTCAACTCCTCTCTTGGCTAGTCTTAATCGTAGCCTTCCAAGGTTGGCTTAAGTGTCAAGTAAATATTTACATAATGTGTGTTTCTAGCACCCTTTAGGCTAGAAATATAGTTCGCCTATGGCCTGTCTTTGACTCTGTTGGGTTTTGTTAGTCTAGCTGTCCAAGAGTCACAGGCCTCAGTTGCCATTCTTTCCTTTCCATGTAGTATCTTCCTCAGATCACTGCAGCAGGCGCTATTTCTTCTGCAATGGGAAAGTGCTAGAATTCTGAGAGTAATTATACTCACCACTTAATTAGCACTGATATAATTATGTTAGTGAACGTTTACTAAAAAGGAACTGTATTAAGAACTATCATTTGAGTCTTATCATCTTCTGAGGTACTATTTTTATTTCCACTTTGCAGACAAGGAAAGAGAGGAATATAGATATCTTCCAACCTAGGAGTTAGTAAATTTTTCTGTAAAGGGCTGTAGAGTAAATATTTTCATCTTTCCAGGCCATATGGTCTCTGCTGTAACTACTCTGCTGTTGTAGCATGAAAACAGTCACAGATACTAAATACACGAATGGATGTAGTTGTGTTCCAATAAAACTTTATTTACAAAAACAGGCAGTAGGCTGGATGTGGCGCGTGGACTGTTGTTTGCTAACCTCTGCTCTAGTCCAAATAACCCATTTTATATATTAGGTCAAGAGAGGTAAAATCAGTTGCTCAAGACAGCACCAGAGGCAGATCTAGAATACAGGTCTTCTGATTGGTTGTTTAGTAGTCTTTAATACTAATGAATTGGGATAATTATTCTGTAATAAATTGAGCTTTGGAAGCTATAAAGCAGATCTGATGCTACTGAAAAACTAGATAATTTTGACCCAGATGATTAGATTCATGTAACTGATGTGGATTTTATTCTATGTTCTAGATCTCCTAAAGGTGTATGAAGTATTAGAGCCAGTTTCCTTGTTTATCTTGCAGAGGAAAGCATTTTCCAGACCAGCTAAACACATGACACAACTGCATATATAGTTAGGACTTAGTGCTTGCTGAAAAGCAGGGTTTGGTGGGTTTGGAACTACTGAAACATTGTCAAGACAGAAGTCCTTTGACAAGATTCCTCAGAGCAGTTCTGAATGTACATGGCTCCCTGCCAATTTTTTAATTTGGCTTCCTATTTTGCCAGGGGACATTCCGACACGGTTAGAAGGGGCAGGAATATCCTTTGTGGCTACACGACAAAACCCATGACTGCCTGACCTCCTTAGCCCCATGCCCTAAGAAATTTAGTTCTGCGTTGTTGATTCAAATCTTTGACGGGAAATAAAATTTATGTGGGGCAAGCTGTTATTCTGTGACTTTCATTCCTTCTATTAATAGCTTGTAATATCATGGAAAATATAGTTAACATTCCCTTGCACTTCTATTTCTCAAGCACTGTTATCAGCAAAGTAAATACGAGAAGTGATGCTGTTACCTTGACTGTTCACAGTAGACTAACCGTTAGTGGACTGGCCAGCCTATTCAAGAGCACTCAACACAATCTGAAGGCTGCACAATGAGCTGACTCTACAAGGTCAAGAAGTACAGGTATCCTTCATGCTTCTGCTATAATTGTGGCCCCACAATGTTCTTGTCCTTGACTTCTGTCATGACCTAGGATTACATTTGATTCTGAACATCCGTGTCTTATTAGGTTATGCGCATCATATTTAAATACTTAGATCAACCTTGAAAGAAATTCCGAATCCTCACCAGCCTATATAATTCTTTGCTAGTCCAACTTATGATCAAGGTGACTAAAGAAAAAAAATTTGAATGACAGAAGCATTTACTGTGGATGACTGGTCAAAAGACACCCATAGGGGTGTCTTTTTTGTTGGCACCTCCTAGCACTTAAGATGTACCTTGAAACCTGATTTTGAAGAATGAGGAATATTTATTTTATCAAAGCAATGGACAAAGAGCTAGTTTCCACAATTTTCAGAATCTTTAAATATTATATTAAAATAAATATAAAAATTTTAAGTGATCTCGTCTTAGGGACAACATTTATGGAGCCTTGGGCCAAGAGCTATAAATATATTTTATCCATGCTATGAAGTAAATACTATTATCATATCCATTATGTAGATGAAGAAACTGGGGCCATAGAGAGGTGAAGCAATTTATCCAAGGTCATCCAAGGTGTTTTTAAAAAAATGTATTTTTTTTAATATTTTATTTTTAAGTACTCTCTACACCCAACGTGGGGCTTGAACTCACAACTCAAAATCAAGAATGGCATGCTCCAATGACTGAGCCAGCCAAGCACCCCTATCCAAGGTCTTTTAGCTAGTAATGATGGAGCTGGGATCTAGATTAAGGAAGTCTGACTTTGGAGCCTGAGTAAACCATTACTCTAACGGCACCATCACCTGGTAAAATCTAGATCTTCAGTGGAGACTTGGTGAATGAGAGAAGAACAGAAAGAGTAGACCACCTAGAGCACTGTGAATTGTATAAGACTGCTGAATCACAGACCTGTACCTCTGAAACAAATAATACATTATATGTTAAAAAAAAAAAAAAAGAAGATAGCAGGAAGGGAAAAATGAAGGGGGGGGAATTGGAGGGGGAGACGAACCATGAGAGACTATGGACTCTGAGAAACAAACTGAGGGTTCTAGAGGGGAGGAGGGTGGGGGAATGGGTTAGCCTGGTGATGGGTATTAAAGAGGGCACCTACTGAATGGAGCACTGGGTGTTACACGCAAACAATGAATCATGGAACACTACATCAAAAACTAATGATGTAATGTATGGTGATTAACATAACATAATAATAAAAAAAAGAGTAGACCACCTAGTCCAGTCACCTTGTTCCCGAGCTCATTGCCGATGTATTACAGAGAACATCCCACCTTGTGCTCCAGTCCCTGCCCAGGCTGTCAGAGAGGGAGACACCAGCGACAGGACCCCATGATCAGATCTCAACATTGCTGTTTCTTAATAGTTGCCAAGGTCTGCACCTTGCTTTTGTAATGTTACTGAAGTGCAGGGCGGAAGCACTAAATTCTTAATGGTTCAGCTTACATTGTTTGGGTAGGCAAACTTTTTAATGGTCATTCTCTTTCTTCATTATTTTAAGCTCATGAACCTCCTAGATGCTTGTAGTAATCATTAAGGCCATTCACAAATATTCTGGCTCTCTCTTTTGGGCCTGCAGTAGGATTGCACTTTTCCAGCCATTTGAAGTGATTTGCTTTGGCCAATGAAAGGTGACCACAAGTGGTCTGTGTCGCTTCCAGGAGAAAGCTTTAAGAGTCAGTGCATGTTTTGCCATCTTTCTCCTTCAGAGAACTGGTAACTGGCAATATTCCAAATAGCGGCTGCTCTGTCAGCCTAGGGCCCAAGGTGAGGCTGATGGCAAAGCCACGGAGCAAAGCTCCCTGTGTGCCAAGGTGGACAAAGATTATAAACAAGCAATAAAGCCTGTGATTGTAAGCTACCCAGATTTGGATTCATTACTGCAGCAACACCTAGCCTCTCCTGACTGATCCACTCTCACAGAAAATATTCATGCCTAATTCAAAGCAGCAACACAGAGAATATGGCAGAAGAAGGAGACTGGGGTCCTGGCTGCCATGAAGACACCCAATGTTGCCCAGCTAACGGAAAATATCCAGGTGTTGCCAAAAGGACTGGAGATAGCAGTGCAGAAAGAAAAAGTCCTCATCATCCAGGACTGAAACCCGGTCAAGGTTTCCTGGGACATAGAAATATGGGAATTTCCAATTCCTGCAACTGACCCAAACTGTCCGGAGCCCCCAAGGAGCCCCACATCTTTCCCATGTACACTCACGCATGAACAAGCACACAGTGAAAGTGACGTGGAGTTTTTAACTAAAAACTGGCTGGGCTGAAGTAACCACTTGGAAGCATACTATTTTAACTTTCCTGACAGATATGATCAGTCGGTACTGCAACCAAGGGCTTTTCTCTCTCCTTTTCTCCTTTCAGTAATAAGCGAAAAGAGCGATGCTATGAGTTAGAGGTTTAAACAGAAAGAAATTGAAATCCGTGACAGTGATGACTTAATAATATTGCAAATTATAGTTTTTAGTTCAGGTAATTTAGCATACCAAATCACAGTTTAATTTCCTGCTACAGAGCCCAGGCATGCAAGATAGTGTACAGGAGAAGGGGCAAGGTGGGGTGGGAGGAGGGGGCAAAGATGAGAGTGACGAGAAAACATTTTGAGACCCCCTCAAATGCAGGTGCCCTTGAAAGCCTAATAAAAGTGATCCGGGGAATGGAAACGGCAGTCGGTTAATAAGTGCGAGGCCCACAGCCCCCAATCTTTGGGAGGCCGAGAGTCCTTGCTTCCTTTTGTATAGGTGCCTGCTTCGCCTGCTCGGTGGAACGTGAGCATCAGGTGCCCAGAAGGAATGCATAATGTGTGCAGAGCCCTGACAGCTGCGAAAGCGAAGAATGACTTTGGGAGTGTCAGCAAAGCAGAGCCACCGCTGAATGGCATGTGTCCTTGACTGCGCACAGCACAATGCCTGTGAAGGAACGGAGGGTGGAGGGGCTGCCTTGCTTCATGATTTGCCTTTTGTTCTAGGATCCACCTCCCAGAAACAAACCATGATTCAATCCATACTCACCACTCACCTTGCAAAATATTTAAAATAGCATCCGTGGGTATGTCAGTTAATTTACCTGGCTGAAGCAGTGTCTGTGCACTTGGCCAGAGAGACTCAGGAAAGAAGTTTCCCGATGAAATTTCCTCCAAAACCACCACCTGAGTTTCAGGCACGACAAGGTACCAAGCTTGGGGGACAGTGGCTGTTCTAGCCCGTCAGCATTACCCAGCCGGACTGCAGCTGAGCAGCTTAACCTTATGTTCATCTGAGTACCTTCGAGTAGTTATGTCCCCTTGCATGCACTGCGTTCAGAGTTTAGGGGTCAAATAGCCAGGCTGAGTTTGCCGGTGCTTGACACCAAAGTTCTCAAACTCCAGAGTGCCTAAGAATCACCTAGGGAAAAAAAAAAAAATTCCTGCGAACCACCCCATTCTTACTGAATAGGAATTTCTTGAGGTGGAGCTGAGGAACCTATGTTTTAATATGGTTCCTAGAGTTTCTTGATGCAAACCAGTGTCTTTTTTTCATCTCCTCAAATTTACCTAAGTAGCAAAAAAGGAAAAGTAACCCCTCGTGAACATAAAAAGTACCAACACATCTAAAGAACTCTATGTAAGGAGAGAGAGCATATCCTTTCTCATCCAAAGCAAGACACTTGTGAAAGCAAAACTGGGGTATTACTAGTCACAGCAGGATAACAGCCGTACACCGGGACTCTGCTGGGCAAACCAGGACTCGTGGTCACCCGAGTTGTAAGACTAATCTGACAGGAAAGCTGATTAGGATTTAGGCCACCAGCCCAACAGAAAGCCCTCATCCATGTCTTGAAGCTTAGCAATCACTGCAAATATTTTAATAGGGAGGGTTGTATGAGCCCTAAACCTAGAGGATCTGGTTCAGAGGCTTGCACGACCTTCGACAGGCTGGATGAACCCTCAGGTCCCAATTACGCCGACGAGAAAGAGACCAGTAGAAATCTTGACCTCCCAGTGGAAGAGTGCATACAGTGGTAACATTTATCCACAACAACTTCAGAAGCCAGTCTCTCAAAACGTAAAGGATTATTCCTCAGAGGCAAAGAGGAGGAGAAACAAACCAGGCATTATTCTATTTGTTACATTCATCTTACAGTTTCTAGGAAATACCTTTCCCCCAAGTTTTTAGTTTTACTCTCACGTGGTCAGCACAAACCGCTTAACAATTACTGTCACATGGATTTTCTACTGCTTTCTTCCTGGGGGAACTATTGCAATATTCTTACAGGACAAAGGAAGAATGGGCTGAGCATTTTCATTATTCAATCTGTGCAAAGAAATCAGTGTGTAAAGGATGTTTCAGAAGTACAGAAGAGCTAAATGAGAAAGCATTTTTTTTTTTTCTAGGAAGTTTCATTTATGTCTTTGGCTTTCATAAGGACTGTGGTATATAGTGGCTTTTGCAAATAATTACCAGGATGTTATTGCCTATTTCCTTTCAGATATTCCTTCCATGTTTAAGACAAGCTCAAAATACAGTGTTCATGGGCGCCTGGGTGGCTCAGTCAGTTAAATGGCTGCCTTTGGCCCGGGTCATGATCCCAGAATCCAGGGATCAAGTCCCGAATCGGGCTTCCTGCTCAGCGGGGAGCCTGCTTCTCCCTCTGACCCTCCCTCTCTTGCGCTCTCTCTCTCTCTCTCAAATAAATGAATACAGTCTTTTAAAAAATACAGTGTTCATTCTATTAGGCATCTCTTAGCAAAAGAAATTCTAAATTCTACTCTTGCTCTATGGGTAAATGCCCCAACATTGGAACTTCTTCTTAAAATGTGAAAACCAAAGAAGTTGTATATGAAGAATCTGGATCTTAAAAGTAACTTCTCTCCTAGAAATTATATGTAGGGTAGGCTGTGCCTCTTCTGTGTAGAGTTGCCAGTGCATGGAACGGAAGGAGAGCATAAATGGTGTGCTGGCCCCTGAGAGGAAAAGCAGTATCTGAGGAAACATTGAAATAATTACTAAATATGTGTATAAAAGAGGCATGGTGATAGTTACAGGAGAAGGGAAAGAGAAGGAAAGGAAGAGAGAAATCGTTCTTAGATGATTATAAAATATATCTTATTTACCTGAGAGAGTTAAAGTGCATTGGCTATGCTTTTTAAAAACTGGTCTTAATTACCCTTGAGACCAGAATTCCATATGAGGTAAATATGTTTTTAGATAGTTTTCTAAAATATGTATAATTTACTCAAGGAAAAAAGGACTGTGTCCTCTGGAGCCAATCTAGCCTCACAGGTAAATACAAATTTAAGTAGATTCCTAAGAAGTATATTATGTACAGTGGCTGATGGAGTGGAATGTCTATGAAGAAGCTGGGAAGGTCCGTCAGTTAAGTACATAATAAAAATGTATTGGAAAAATACATCATTTTCTCAGTGGACTATAATTGGCTATGCATAGTAAAAAGTCTTATTTTCAAAAATGTATTCTGCATCCACAGAGTTTTAAATCTCAATAACTGCGTTATTTTTAAAACTCAGAATGCTAAGCAATATTAGTGAGAGTGACAGAAGAACTGCATGGTAGATGTCATTCTATAATTTACAACTCTTTTTGACATCTTTTTTTTTTCTTTCTTCTTTTCAAGCAGACTTCGTCTAAAGCAAAGGTGAAAAGTTAAAGAAGATGGAGAACAAAATTCCACTCTCCTTACCAAACAGTTTGATTGATGCCTTCAGAAGTGTCCCAGTACATTTACTTTAAGAATATATGCTTTTTTATTATCCGGGAAGAGTTTTCTATTATAAACAAAATGAGGAGAGAGAGGGGGAGGGAGGGAGAGAGAGAGAGAGAGAGAGAGAGAGAGAGAGAGAGAGAGAAAGAAAGAAAGAAAGAAAGAAAGAAAGAGAAAGAAAGAAAAAGAAAAAGAAAGAAAAGGAAGGAAAGAAGAAAGGAAAAAAGGGAGGAAGGAAGGAAAGGAAAGGAAAGGAAAGACAGAGGGGAGGGAATGTAATGTACCTAGAGTAATGCAACAGTCTAGTTCTGTCATTTACATCTTCATCTGGTGGGCCAGCCTTTCTTATCCCGCTGATTAAGAGGCTTCCTCCTTCCAACATACCGCCATTCCCCCAGCCCATCAACTCAATTCTAGCTTCACTTGTCACCTTTCTTTGCAATGTGTCCTATGTCCTTTCTGTATTATCCTGTTTGTGTACAAATCACAGTTGTTGAGCTGTGAACTGTTGTGCTTTTGTTGTTACATACTCATGCTCTGTCATGTAGCCCCAGCTGAGCCTTCACCATTAACTTGACCATCTGGTCATTCTGGGGTTGACTGACTATCACATTCCTTTCAAGTGCTCTTTCAAACTGCCTCCTTTCTCCACAGTCTCCTACCCTAACTTTCAACTCACAACAGGTGACCATTTCTCCAACTTCGCTGAAAGAAAGAAGCCACATATGCCTCCTCAACACCCACCTTTCCTCCCTGAATCTCACCATGGGATTCCATCCCTTCTCTTGTGCTCTTCTACCCGCCCTGTCTCCTTTGAGACCTTCTAGCACTCTTCTAGCTCTGTAAACCCAACTTCCCCTACTTGTTCCTTCTAAAATAGTGTGAACTTCCCATGACGAAAACAAATCCCAAGTTCCTGCCAATGCCCTAAGTTCCTGTCCTTCCTCCCCTCCCCTTCCAGAGTCAGACCATTCTGAAGGGCAGTCCTTGCAAGCTGCCGCTGATGTGCCCTGTGCTTTCTGCTGTCACCACTCTAGGGAAACTACAAACACCAGGGTCATGACTGATCGAATCATCAATGTTCATGACTGTTTTCCTCAGTTCTCATCTTCCATGAGCATTTGCCATATTTATTCTAGTGTTACGTCTCTCAAAACTCTTGGTTCCCATAACAGCAACCCTTCTGATTCCCCTCCTACCACTCTTATGATTCCTTCTCAGCCATATGCTCTGTTCTTCATCCTGTCTTGCCCCTTAAATAGAGGCATTCTCCACAGAGCTGTCCTTGGCCCCTTTCCCCACACTCTCAACAGCCTCCGTTTCAGTAATTACTTTTATCTCTAATTAGTACTGTTCAAATTTAACTCTCTGGCCATAACCTCTTCTTTGAATTCCAGATTTATATTCCTAGTGTCTACTGGAATACCTCATTTGATGGCCTGGTGACGTTTCAAACTCAACATGTT
Organism: Callorhinus ursinus; assembly: GCF_003265705.2. Classification (NCBI taxonomy): domain Eukaryota; kingdom Metazoa; phylum Chordata; class Mammalia; order Carnivora; family Otariidae; genus Callorhinus; species Callorhinus ursinus. The sequence continues at coordinate 11,941,509 of NW_027397065.1, forward strand.
AGAACAGAAGCAATTTCTTCCCCTCTAAAATCTATCCCTACTCAGACTCTGTTCCGTTTAATAACATGACAACCTTCCTGGGTGCCCATGACTGATCAATGTCTCTGCTGCTGCTGCTAACAATAATGACAATACCACTCTAATAATATTATACTTATCAAATGTGTTCTGTGATATAGACATCACTCTAAGCTTTATACATATTTATTCTTATTATTCATTTAATCCTTATAAGGCAGGAACTATCACTACCCCATTTTACAGATGAAGAAACAGAGGGATAGAGGTGAAGTACTTTGCCTAACATCACACAAAGACCTGGTTCCAGAACCAATACTCTTAACCATTATGCTACCCTGCTTCAAGAAATCTAAAGGGTTTTTCGGAGGCATTCATAAGAATGTGTTATAGCTGAGTGTGGCTGGAAGGTGGTTCATTTGAGGTACGGGGGACTTGAAATCAAGTGGTGATTTTAGGAATGGAAAGGAGAGTGACTGATGGGAACTCACTGGAGCTCTGTGATGACGGGGCCCGCACTCAACTCTGCATCATCTAAGGCACCACAGGCAATGACTGGGTCTCAGACAACAGTGAATGGGGATAGGAAAAAATTCTATGCACTGGGAACAGAAAGCTCCTTTTTCTATTATACTGGCATAGGTAGATCCAATTCTGTTTCCATATGGGAGGTGTAAATGTTAGACAAGGGATCAGAAAGATATTGGCAAAGTGAAGATGATATGACAATCACGTTTCTTTTACTAAGTACTACCCAGTATACAACATGGTTAGTTGGAGTAGTTATGGGACTGTGATACCAGAATTGCTGTTTTCCACCCATACACATGTAGCTTTCTCTTCACTGAGTATTTAACCAAATGCTCACTATTTGTATACCATTGTGCATAATATGTGTTATACTCCTCAGTTTTTGTCACTAGAGTTTATAATGTTTTTGTGGAGACAGGATACATTAAAATGGAATAAGATCACGAATTAATAATTAATATGTAAATGTCATAAGAATGTGGCACAATGGTTTAAATCATGAGCTTTGTAGTCTAGATAGAAGTGAGTTCTAGCTTCAGTCTTTATCTGTGCCTTTGGACAAGTCGCTTAGCCTAGCACAGATGAATAGAACCTATTTGATAGGGTTGTCATGAACAAGAAATGAGATGATGCATGTGAGGTGCTCAGCACAGGGTGTGTAATTCCAATAAAAAGAAAATGGAAGGGAAAAAATAGATGAATATCAACTGAGGAGAACAAATACATGATTATATATTTTGAAGTACAGTTCACTATTGGCTAAAGAGTTAATTGACAGGATGCAGGGAGGGGAGCAGATTCCAGCTGCGTTTTAAAGGGTAAATGGGTCTTAAATAAGCAGAAAGGGCCTTTCATGTAGATAGCAAGGCAGAGCATATCAAGAATCTAAGAGGAAGGTACAAAGTAAGGAATAGTACACCTGCCCAATCTATGGAATTTTTATTACAGATTAGAGAGAACCACCAAAAGATGGTTTGAGTTTTTGCACCTTCGTGAGTAAAATACTGTGCTGCTGGTAGAAATCCATTAGCTACACAAGGAAGCTATTTTGAGAGGAAGAATACAAGTTCAGATCGAAATATACGGAGTTTGGGCTTATGTTGAGACAACTTACAATGTCCAAAAGGGTGGAAAGACACAACAGACTTGGGACAAAAGGCATAGCCACAAAGGTTTAGCGCCTTGAGTAGAGGAATTAGGTCTCATTTCTCTTTGTACCCTTCAGAGCACATAGCACAGTGCTTTGAACATTACAAGTACATAATAACTCGTTGCATGAAAGTGAAGATTTTGGAGTTATTCTCACTAAGGGATAGTTAAAATTGTGGGCATAGATTAGTTCTTTAAGAAAGAACAAAATTGGGAGATACCCAAACACTGGAGACAAAAGATGAAAACTCAAGTGTTAGAGTAAAAAAAAACAAAAACAAAAACCCAAGTGCACAGGGAGACGGAAGAAGATATTAAATGGTGGTTAAGATAGCACTGAGCTAAATTCACTGAGAAGGTGGAAGATCCAGTGAGGTTATTAATGTCTTCAGGGAACAAGTTTAGTACAGTGTTATAAATGGAAGCCACGAAGGGAAGAATTAAGATTGAACAACAGAGGGGAGTAAATGGAGGCAACAGATGTAGAGCATGTCTGGGATTGATGGTGAAGGAAGGAAAAGAAATCTCACTATTTTCTTAAAATGTGTCCACATAGGATGCAAGAACAGACATTTGTCATAGGTACACAAATATTTATTACATGCATGCATGCATGACTATGTGAACAAATGAATTAATTGAATGAATCATTCATCCTGAATATGAGAAAAATACCATATCTTGGTTCTTTTTTTCTTAATCAGAATATTTCCCCCCTCATTTCTGTGCTATGAGTGTGCAACTAGATGCAAACACACTTACAGGTGATAACACTGGTCAACCCTTATAAAATAAAAACTGATCTCTTTCTAGCATATTACTTTTACTTGTTATGGGAAAAGATTCACACAGGAAGTCCTATCATTATGATTTAAATTGGGGGAAAAATATTTAGACATAAATACAAGGAATTTTAATTCTCATATCAATTGTTTTAGTAGAAGCTATAACCCTTCCAAGTAGCTCCCATCTGGATAGTCTCTTGTATTAAAACTAATTGTTTTGTATGTTTGGAAAAGCACAATTTTATCATCATGGAGAAAAGTCTGTAAAATATCATTATAAAATAAAAAACAAACATGACTTATGGAAACAAACAAAAAACCAAAGCCCAAAATCAGTAAGCATCTATTTACTTCATATAAATGAAAAACAAGTATCAAGATTTTAGCTATAGGTTTGCCTTTTTTTAACGCTATAAAATTCATGCTGAATGGAGAAAACTCATGCTTGATACATTTAACTTATAGTACATTTTCAAGGTGAATTACTAAATCCTCAGAACCTGACCTTCTAATGAAGGCACTGAAGCAAGCTCAGAGTTGGTGAAGAAAACCACAAAGATATAAAAATGCATAGATATATGATCAACTAGGGACAAATTTTGATGGAATTATCACCAGATCTCTACAGACAAGGTCTATCTATCAAACATGCCTACCATAAGCTTTGGTTCCATTAATTTCCTAAGAAAAGACATCAGGTAGAGTTCTGGATACCAGGTGTGTAAACACTGAGAGATTCTGATATTACGATATCTTTCGTGTAGAAACCCGAACACAACCCAACCAGATGCAGAAGTGAGTTTCCATTGGGAAAGCTATCCACCCTTTTACTACTGTTACCATTATTTAAACGTTTAATATAGGAGAAACTGAAGGCCAAAAAAGAACATGCTTGCACTTAATTTCAAGTGACAGCTAATACAGTGCATTAAAGGTGTAATACTATACACATGGTAGTTATATATAAATAGTAACATTAAAAAAGGGGTTACAACATCCCTAAGACATCCTAAGTCTAAAACACTTAAAAAGCACATTTGCAGTACAACTTATCTTAAATTATTTTAATTGGTTTCAAGATGACTTCAGATTAGTGATGGGCTTTGACTTTTTCTGATTATAAAAGAGAAACACAGATGAATGCTTTTTAGGCAGCCTAATATCATTCCCAGGTAGACTACCACCTAACCTGTGTTACTTAAATGCCATTAACTATCAACGAATGTTATTTCTACATAAGTGTCTTATGTAAATTTTGTTTTCCTAAAGTTGTTAGTTCTCTTAATAAATATAGCTAATGTAAAAAAAAATTTTTTTTGTTCTTTCTTTGCATTCATTATCCAGGAACTCTTTCAAAGAAAAAGGGGTGGGGGGAGGCAGAGTGACAGAGCTTGAATACTTAGCAACCATTTTACGGTTGAGAGTCTTTTTTTTTTTATAGTATGAAAAATAATCCAGTTATATTCTTTAGCTCGACTGCTTACAAATAACCTATCTGAAAAAAAATCAAGTAAATCTGTCAGTTGTGGAAGTTTATTTTTCCATGTGTTATCTAGAGATAAGCTAGCCTGTACTATTAGATTTCCACTGACATAATTGTGCATGAATTCTGATCTGATTTGGTATTACATGGTGCAAAAGGTGACACATTTTCTCTAATATACCCCATTAGAAAGGAAAGAAATTGCCAAGGTATGAAATCTGAGGACCTTGATTCAGAAACTATGTGACTTTGAGGTCAGCTCAGTGGAAAAAAAGAACTTGTTCAACTACCCCAGGCACTGAAGGTTGTGACGAGCAAGCCTAATACCCAGGGTGGTTACTCTGTTGGATAATCAATAAAATCTTACATTATCAGGCTGCAACAGCTGTATATTCGTTTATTATGCTGCCCTGTACGTCTCCAAAATATTTTAGTATGTAATTGCAGAGAATACAGATGCTGTCCCCATTCCCCAATCATTGCTGATCAGAATACATGGTCAAGATACCGGAACCGGGAAATAGCATATATGTGCATAAGGTGCAGAATATTGATTTTAATATCCACATAATGCTTCCTCACTCCAGCAGAAAAACGTTAGCTCTAGCGATCCTGGAAAAGAGTGTTGACCGAGCTACTTAGAGTTTGTACATCCAAAGTCTTAGAGATATTAGTGATCTTTTAAATTCTCTGAGAAACGTCCTTGAACAAATTAGTAAAATACCAGATGTGAACTGTTGGCAATTTCAAATTACATTTTCTAAAAAGGAGAAACCCCTATGTTTTAAGAAGGAAGTATTCTGCCATCTCCTTTTCTCGCCTGACTTTCTGACAGCCACTCAGAGCAAGTGCAGCCTGACTTCTAGGACACGGGACAGCGGCGTCTTGTCCTCCTTCATTGGTGGGGGACAATGGATGCCCATTCTAGTTTGAAGAGGAATTTAAAAAGGATTTTTTATGACTCCTTTCTACCCACCAACTAGCTTCAATAGAGAGTTCAGCTAGATGGTGGAATTTCTGGACTGCATCCTTATCTATGGATAAAGCAGAAGAAGGGAGATTTAGGTAGCACTTTGAAGTTTTAGTGAAGTAGAGAATGACAATTCAGTTGGTCCTTTGTTGCTTCTCAACTTTTAAATCAAAAACAAAAAGTGAAATAAACATATATAGGATAAGATTTGGATATACTTGGCAATTTGAAGGTGCTATGCTTGTTTAATTTTTGAGATAACCTAATCAAGCACTATGTGCTGATAAACCTTAGATAAAAAGATATTCTCCAGTTAGGCAACCGGGTTCATATTCCTTAATGCTACAGGACATCTATAGACGCTTTTCCTCTTTAGACATGGTGGCTGATTTTATTTTCCAAAGATGGCCGCATATCTCCCTTCCCTTAGATTCTTATGCAATAGGACCCTGACACTCCTGATTAAGAGGTAGAACTGAATTCATCCTCTCCTGGAATCTGTGCTGGTCTTTGTGACTTGCTTGACCAAAAGAACATGACAGAAGGGGCATTCTGGGACTTCCAAGGCTATGTCATAAGAAGCCTTGCAGTTCTGCTTGGTCTCTTGAAACACTCACTTTGGATCGCTTCTCCCTCTCAGAACTGAGCTGCCATGTTATGAGAAGCCAGCAACAACCTCCAGTCTTCTGACTGAGCCATCTTGAATGTCCAGTCCACGTCCACCCTTAGGGGACCAAAACCCCAGACATCTGGCTAGACCCACAAAAGAGATTCAAGTAGGAACTGCCCAGGTGAGCCCATCAACGCACTGAATAATAAGGAATGGTAAATTATTGCTTTAGATCACTAAGTGTGTTTTTTTTTGGGGGGGGGGATGTACGGGGAGACTGTTATACAAAAAATGGACTTTGGAGGCAGACTAAAGTTTGGAGTTTGGCTGTTTCACTTCTTTTGTGACTTTGAGTGAGTTACTTTATGTCTCAGAGGTTTTAGTCTTTTCATTTCATTCGTTCATTCACTCATTCCTTTATTTATTTAAAGATTTTATTTATTTGACAGAGAGAGACACAGCTAGAGAGGGAACACAAGCAGGGGGAGTGAGAGAGGGAGAAGCAGGTCTCCCGCTGAGCAGGGAGCCCGATGCGGGACTCGATCCCAGGACCCTGGGACCATGACCTGGAGCCAAAGGCAGACGCTTAACAACTGAACCACCCAGGCACCCCCAGTCTTTTCATTTTTAAAAAATAGTGACAAGAGAAGGGGCTTCTCGACTCACCTATGATCCTCCTGCATCATATTTTCCTTAAGACTCTTAGATCAAAGCCAGAATCAGCATGGTTACTATATGCCTTTCCCTCTGAACCAACTCGTGAGGTATCAAAAATATTCTGCCTCCTTTTACATGGATACTTCTTGCTTCCACATTGGATCTGTGTTTACTTAGTAAAAGCACACTGAATGGGGAAAAGGCACTGAATATTGACCTGTTGCCATCATTTTTCCAAATGCTCTCTCTCAAGACCTAGTGCCCAGGGAGGAGAGGGATGGGTAGGCACAGACGACACTCTCTGTCTATACTGACCGGAACGGGTGATAACTATGCAAAATTGCATACCAAGTGACCTAGGTGTCATCGCTAGGTGGGTCAACAGGCTTTGCTACAACATGACCAGGAAGGAAAGTTAATGAGAGGGTTTGTTTTCTGATCTCAGTTTCTTCATCATTAGGCAAGTTACCTAATTCCTAGACTTAGCTTCTTCTTAGATAAGTTAACTTGTTTTTAGGCTCAACTACTTTTCTATTTTAGTCACATTATCTGGTTTCTAATCTTAGCTACTTCCCCACTAGCCAAGTTAATCTTGCTGATACTGAAGCGTGGGAATGATACCTGATAAGCCAATACGCAGAGTTATTGCGAACATTAAATTAAGGTACGAAAGGGGAGGTACTTTGAAACATGTGAAGTGCTACACAAATATAAGGATATCTCAACGAGGCATCTTATAGTCTTCCCTTATTCTATACAACATAAATTGTTTCAATAATCTTATTACATTTACTATTAAAACTATCTCTCAGATTTATTTCTTATTATCATGATTGCTGTTTTAGCCCAGGCTGCCATTATTTCTTGTTGGGGCAACCATGGCACCTCCTAGCATATTTCTCTACTTAAAGTCTCATTTCCTTCTTATTCTATCACCTGCCTCTTGCCAGAGTTTTCTTCTTAAAGCACAAATGTCATCATGACAATTTCCTATTTTAGAACTGCCTCTGATTCCTCATTGCTTGAAGATAATTCAGATTCCTTAGATGATGGCTAAAGCCTTCACAACCGTAAATTTACCTTTCCCAGTGTCATTGTCCTCCACACTATGCTCCCACTGTACCACACCCTCCTTGACTTTACAAATCACACTTCCTTGTACGTTCTCATTCATCCCTCAAGACCTAAACTAAACGCTGCCTCCTCTGTGCAAATTTGCTGCCAATTCTATGAAGACGGTCATCTTTCTGTTTTTCCCAAACTCTTTTTAACTTTATTGTAACATTTTTCTCACCATATTATAATTGTTAGTTTACATAATCAAGGGTCCCACCAGGCAGTAACTCCTGAAAGGCCCATATTTATCTTTGTCTACCCAGTGTCTTGTCCTCACTCTAAGCTTATGGGAAAAATAAATCATTTTTTCATTGAGAGAGCCCTCATAGCAAAATGGTTCAACCTGTATCTGAGATTGGGCCTCGAGGGCTGCAGATAGATCTGTGCTTTTAGGAAGAAAAAAGTATTTTAGATTTTCCTTTCTGAGACCCTGATTAGTTTTATTTAAAAGCTCCTATTTTATTTCAAATTATAATTGATTCACATTGATTCACACAGAGTAATATGGGATGAATGCTGTATCCATCAGCCTGGACTAAATTATGTTGCAGCAACAAAGATCTCAAAATCATAAAGGCTCCTAAAAACAAGGTTGGGTTTATTTTTTGTTCATATTACGTGCCCTTCTGGGTTGGCTCCACATTATCTTTATTCTAGAACTCAAGCTAAAGAAGGATCTCCAATGTGGATAGTTACCGCTATGTTTTAGAAGGAAAAGAGATATGGCAGAGTCAAGGATAGCTCTTGAGCTTTTGGCTGGGAAGTGGTATGGGTCAGCCAGAGTGAGTTACACGGCCATGCCTGAGATTGGTAGGCAGCGAGGAATATTTTGAACAGAGAACAATCTGTTACCAAAGGTAAGGAGACAAGTAATATTGTCACTGCCAGGTTTAGACCTCTAGCATAGTTTGCTCTTGATAGGAATCTGAGAAAACACACCCTGCTAACATGGTTATAGCCATACATCTTTGTTTACTTTGAGTCTAGCTTAAGTTGGAAAATTTCAAAGGAAAAAAATAGTACCATGAGGTTTTCATATCTATTGATTTTCTATTAATTCTGGAGTGTGATGGAACACAGGAAGTGCAGGATTCTGGCCAATGGAAGCATGCAACAAATAACATTAAAGGGAGTAGCTCAGGCTGCCTATCCTGAAAATCTATTAAACATTGTGGATCTTTTCTTTTATATAAAAACATTTTGGTTATTAAAGATCGGGACTTTACCTGGCTTTGGATTTTCCCCAAGGGGAAAAAAAAAAGACTTGTATTAAAATATTTTTTGTGTTCATCATACCACCAAGCAAAATAACCCATGTCACTGGAAATATTTTGGTGAAGCCACATATTTCTTCAAGTTGTATTCTCATCAATTGATGTCAACACTACAGAATTTCTGACATTTCTCTAATATCTCCCTTTTGCATGTAACGATACAAATTGATACCTCTATTTGCATAGCCAACTCCTGTTGGCAACTTCTTACAATCAAAGAAGAATTCCTCCGTCGTGAACTTCTTTTAGAATCTGCAGAGTCAATGCCTTTAACATGGTGAAGAATTTCTTTGCCAAATAAATCTTCAGGCAGAATAAAAATCTTGGCACTCTGGGCTCCGATAGAGCATCTGTGATGCTTGGCAACACATCTGGTTCTGCTGCTTTGGTGAAGAAACATGCTCCTCATCTCAACATGCAGTGGTGTCAGCCAGTGTCAATGATTCTGCCAGGGATCCTGAAAAAATTGTGTCTATTTCTACAAATGCTGTCAACCTCTTGAGAGCCAGGACTGACACACTATTTCAAGAGGTTTTGTCAAGAAACGGGAGTCTAAGAGTAAGTTCATTGCTGCAATATAGACGTTAACTTGCTTTCCAGAGGTCCTGTCTTGAAACATGTGATTGACTTTCAAATACAAGCTCTGCTTTTCTGAAGCAAAGGAAATCCAATGATTAGAATAAAGCAACAGGAAAGAGTCCATTCATAGTTTGTTTTACTTGATGGCTATTCTTTGCAAATTATCCAACGAAATCTTCCTATTTCAATTCTTTTTGCTCTACTGCCATGCTGGAAGGGCATGTTGGGGGCATTTATCTACACATTCCAAGGCTGAAGAAATGCTTCTGGAAACTGAAACAAGGAGTGACAAATCTTTCCATTTGTTTACAGGTAGAAACCCACAGACAGCTGGAATCGTTAGATAACTTTTTAAAAAGTGAATTCTGTCTCCAGTGACCTCACGGAACTGTGAACATCTAATTTTTTTTTTTTTAATGATGAGGCATTAATGATGCAAACGTGTTAAGACATGATCTCCTCAGCACAAAAGAATATGAACTCAACAAGGACTTTGGAGAACTGGAGAAATTCCTCTGTGCTTAACCTTCACCTAATAAAGCCATGGCAGCTCCCATTCTGTTTGCTACTGTTTTCTCTTGCCAAGTCAATGTTTTAAGCACATACTGCCATGCAACTGAAAAGTCATAGTCAAACAGATGTCAAAAATAACAAGCCTATTGTTGTGTCAAAAACCACTCCATAATTTCAATATCAAAGCCAAACATCAGCCTTCTTGTAGAAGCTTACTTCTGAGCTGAACTAAACTTTATTTTTACTTGGAAAATTTGCATTTATCTCAGGTGTTTGAGGAAAATAGGCATTAATGTCAAGAGGAAGGTAGTGAACCACAGAGATATGACTTTATAGAGAAACTTTATAGTCTCTGTAAAATAATTCTATTTCCATTGCAATAAAAAAGGCATGAAAAAGGTTTTTTTGTGTGTTTATGTGTTGTTGTTGTTTCTCCCCTCCCCTGGGGAAAAAGTCTACAGCTATCTTCAGATTTTCAAAGGGTCTGTGACCTGAGTAGGGCTAAAACCCTCTGCCCTGGCGCTTTATTGAGTGAAATGTTTTGAGGAATAGAATGAATGTTCTGAAGAAGTGAAATTCTTCTGTGGAGAAAGCAAGTTGACCGTGACTTGGTGCCGCACTCAGCAGTGAAGAATACAGACTCCTAAACAGGAAAGTAACCAAGAGCACACAGGCATGGGTACAAACCCACTCATTCCTGGACAAGGTTTTCTGAATAAAAACTAAGGCAATTTGGATAAAAATATTTGCTTTGTTATACCGCTCCTAGTCTCCATAGTGAATGCAAAACTGTGTAGCCATATTCATACAGAAAAGTAGGATTAAGTTAATAGGGAACAAATTAGGAGCTCAGATCTTGTGCTTTAAAAGGTACTATTATTTTAGAAGTGTGGAAAATGCGGTTGGAAGGCACCTGTATGAGTTCCTATTGCTGCTATGATGGATAAACCTAGCGGCTTAAACAACACAAATTTATTAACTTATAGTTCTGCAGTCTAAAAGTCAGAAATGCATGTCACTGGGCTAAAATCAAGATATGGGCAGGGCCGTATTTTTTTCTGGAGGCTCTATGGGAGAATCCATTTCCTTGCTCTTTCCAGCTTCTAAAGGCTACCCACATTTCTTGGATTGTGGCCACCTTCCTCCATCTTCAAGGCCAGGGTAGCAGCTCAACCCTCTAACCCCACCCTGCTCCCCATCAGTTTGTTGTGTTAATGCCAGGGCTCTGGCCTTGACTCCATCTGCCCCCACACTGGGTGCTGTACAGCTGCTCCTTCTGGGGCTGTTTCTTGGTCTTTAGCTTCTCCTAGTGCTTGGTACAGGGCGTGCACCCTTTCTTGGACTGCAGAACTTCCTGAGGTTCTCTTTCTGAGTCCGGTGAATGATGGTGAGAACAAGGGTGAGGGGCTTGTAGACAGCTCAGATCTTGGAGACCTTGGACCCTGCACTGCCCATCATGCTGGTGACTTGCACCTGGAGGACCTCTACCTTCAGGCCCTCCAGATGTCTCAGCAGCTCTCCCTTCTGGCCAGGAAGGTCCCCAGTGCTGGTTTGGGCCATAGCTGCGCAAGTGGTGGCCACTCTGATGGCCCCTTAGACTTTTAAGGACATTTACTATTATATCGGGCGCACTCAGATAATCCAGCACAATCCGCCTATTATAAGGTCAGCTGATTAGCAACCTTCACCTCATGGGCTACTTCAGTGCCTCTTTGCCATGTAGTGTAATAGAGGTTCCAGGGATTAGGAGGGGAACATCCTTGAGGGGTTATTATTCTGCCCACCACATCGCGGCTTAGCTGGGAGAGTGGGAAAGGGCTGAAAGTACAGGAAAACAGTGTGAAGAACTGGAAACCTAGAAGTAAAGAGCTCCTAGCTGGGATGGAGGATACTCCCTGATTATGCTACCAGAATACCTGAAGATCAGGTCTAAGGTGATTTGTATCTGCTCCTTGATATTTATTCTCCTAGAAAACTTAGTTTTTAGGAACAGTAAAGATGCCAAACTTGGAAAACCTGAGTGTCAGCCCTGGCTCTACCACTTATTGTCTATATCACCTTTGGCAATGCACCTATGTTTGGCTGAAGCACAATTTCCCCATTTTAAAATAAATTGAAACTAGTGGGTCCAGATGATTGTAGTAGGCAGAATTCTAAGATGCCAAGATTCCCACTTCGTGTTAATATAATCCCCTCCCCTTGTATGTGAAGGGAATTAATACAATGGAATGGTCATCCCATGATTAGGTTTTGTTACGTGGCACAGTGGACTTTAAGAAAGGATGACCTTTGGTGGGCCTGACCTAATCAGATGAACCCTTAAGAGGGGCTAAGCTCTTCCCGAAGAAAGAGAGTTCAAGTGTGAGACAGATTTGACAGAAGGGAGATTCTCCATTGATGGATATAAAGATGGAAGGGACCATGGAAAGTGACCGCTAGGAGTGAAAAGCCAACAAGAAAAGCAAGGGCTTCAGCCCTCCAAATACAAGGAACTGAATTCTACCAACAGCCCAAGTGAGCTTGGAAGTGGATTCTTCTGCAGAGCCTCAGATGAGAACTCAGCCTGAGAGATGCCTTAAGTGTTAGACTCTGAGCAGAGAATCCAGTTGAGCCATGCCTACACTTCTGACCTACCCAACTGAGAGCTAATACATATGGTTTGTTTTAAGCCTCCAAGTTTGTGGCCATTTGTTATGCAGTAGTAGGAAACCAGTAAACTAATATAATGCTATTGCAGTTAAATGTGAGTTAAGATTTCTTTTTAAGAATTTTTTTTCTTGACTCCTCTTTCCCTGCCTTTCTCCAAAGCTTTGATCTGCTTTCCCACCATGTAATTATTTCATTGAATATAACCAGAAAATGCCATTTTGTCAGATTAAAATCTTCTCTCCTATCACATATTAGAGTTATCTCCTTCCCCCCATGCTTGATTTGAGATGCAGAGATGTATGCATCTTGGGTATATTATATACATATTTAGGGCTGGAGAATCAAACCAGATAACACAGATTTTGAGAATTAAAGTAAACAATCTGCATATTTTGAATTAACTCAGACATGTTTCACTCATTGCATCTAGTTATCTTGAAACACAGTCACATTGACCTAATGGCTGAAGAAAAAGGAGAAGCAATGTAAGCATAAATGCCTGAACATTTTAATATCTTTTATCAATAAACATTAGTAGTATGCCATGCATTTGAATCCATGCTTATCCCGAGGAAAACCTGCATTCTATCTTCTGCTTCCTGATAACTGCAGCTGGATCCCATTACAGGGGTAGGACACACCATGGGAAGTATGCCTAAACTTTCTAAGCTACAAAACTGAAGCTGATCTTCATTAATTAGATGTCTGGATTATGCAGACTGACCACTGTATTACCATAAATAACATGGTCAGAAACACTATTATATGGCTTAGTGATAGCTCCACCTGGGTCATTTGGCTAAGCCTTGTTTACGAAGACATTCTATTAACCACAAAGGCAGGATCTGATGTCAGGTCAAAAATCAGATCAAACTGTGACTTTGTGGTTGATGGCAGAGAGAATGCTCTACAACAAAGGGAAATGAGAACCCAGGGTGATGTCTTCCTAACATTTGATTCAGGAGAAATTTCATCTCCCGCACACCTTCACAGAGTGCTACTACATAATGCAGATAAGTGAAGATATTAACAAGCCAGTGATTCATAACTAAGACCCACCATTTAGAATCCATATTCTCTGCCTTTGTGAAAACCATGGAACTGGATGAAGAGAGAAGCCACCTAATTTTAGATTAAAGCCAATGTGGACAATGGATTCTTGAATGAAGGCAAAGTCTGAGCATCACATGCCCTCACCTGAATAATGATCAGCTATTTTAATAAAAAGGGAGAACACACGACAAAAAGGCCATGGTGTGGAACAGCTTCAAAATCTGGGGATCCAGGTGAATCATGACTTAGCTTTTACCAACTTTAACCAAAGTCTTCCCAGGTGCTGAAGTCAGCACTAAAGAAAAGCTCTCACACAACTGTTATGCAGAGTAATTGTAATCTTTGCTTCACCTTTTTGGACCCGTGTCTTTGCCATCTACATAATGATGTGGAGGGAAAGCACTTCGAGCCGAAATGAAATAAACGACGTCAGTTTATGCCCACACGGACCTTGTCAAGTAGCCAATGACTTGCCCTTTCATTGTGAGTGACTAATATCAATGCTGGCTCTAAAGAAAGACACTTTTCATAATCGCCCAACAATCTGCTAAGTGAAAACATATGGAGAGGCTTAGGCAAAGCCTGCCAGGGGTCTTTGCTGAATGGAAAACAGGTGCTCTCATTCTGTGCCACGTAATACCCCATTTACCCCCAAGTCCAAAGGTTAGAGGACTAATAGCTGCCTTGTGGTAATCAGGGAAAGCCAAGAAACTAGCCCTGGTGAAACATCTGGGACATATTTTACATACTTGCAACATATGCTTCAGGTTCAATTAAAGTGAGGCTTTGGCACATTTATTAATCTTTTTTACTTTTATCCTATAAGAGGACTCACTGACCTGACCCCACTATTATACCATATGAGAAAACAGAGAAATAATGAGAGCTAGAGGTCAGTACCTGCTCATGTGGCAAAAAACACATTTGTTTTCTCCTGAAATTCCATTACCCATGACTCTATACACAAACTTTAAACAGAGGAACCAATGAATTTTTTAAAGTAGGAAATTACCCTTCTCCCACTCAGACACACTGATAGCCAGGACTTACAACCTTTACCACTCTGACAGCCAGTCCAGAGACGGAGGCTGCTAAATGGAAACTCGAAGGATCCTTTCATATTTCCATTTCTTATAGGAAAAACTTTGTATTTTAACACATCCACTCTAGGATTCTTCCATTATTCAAGCCCCTAAAAGTCTTTTGTAAATTATTATATTTGAGATTTTCTTTTTTGTTCAGATATGATTTTTATGCTATCAATTGCATTATGAGTAGAAGAGAAAAGCCTCCTTATATATCACTCGAATAAAGGCTTGGATTTATGAAAATCAGCTCACCGTCTTGTCATATGGAAAATACACTGTTTGTCAGCATCCTGTGCACAAGAATACAGCTGAATTCACACAGTAATTTAAGCACTCACTTTCAATCAACTTTGGTAACTAGATCTGAAAATGTGTTAGAACCTGGGTATCAGTTTCAGACACCTCAACACTAGATTACAATAGATGCCACTCCAGAGGCTTCGTGCTGTTTCCACCTGGCATGTTCCACTTGACATCTAGGTTTTGGTGAGCTGGTTAACCAGGTGTGTTATTCGCTTCCCATTCCTAACATCCTCTCTATTAAAAAAATGACCATCACGGGGAGATGAGTGGTTTGGAGTATCAACAAACTGGCTAAAAAAAAAAAAAAAAAATACAGGTTGACTTCAAGCAGGGACACTGAAGTCCTAGACTTCACTAAGGGTTTCCATTTATTAACATTTCGGAGGGAACGCCTGCTGCTGGAATGAATCTTTATGGTGGCTTTAATAATAAAGCGGCAACAAGCAAGGGAAATGGCCATAAATGGATGGCAGCTCAGTGTTTATCAGCAGAAAAATGATGATTCAGAGCTGGCATGTTGAGTTAAAATACAAGCTCTCTACAGCTCTACAAGTGACCTTAACAATAAATCATATCATTTATTGCCAGAAGTGTATGTTCATGTTATTTAACGTTAAAAACAAGCATCTATGTGTTTTTGTAGAGAGGAGATTTTGTTAGTGTATATTTGATGATGTCGCTAATGACTAAATGATGTACAGAAGAAAAATTTCACCTAAAAGCTCTATCAATTTCAAAATGTTTGGAACGGGATTAGAAGGGAGAAGGTGTGTATGTGTGTGTCTGTTTTTATTTTCCTTGTAGCATTGAATAATAGTCAAGAAAAAAATCATTTGGGAGTTTGACTAATCACTGTGAGTTTTTTGGGGGTTTTTTGTTTTTGTTTTTGTTTTTTTACATTTCTAATGCTTGCTTCCAGCATGCAAATTCTTATACCAGGATATAACTGTACATCTCTACTAGAATCAAAGGTCAAGGGCATAAAGTAAGATACACTGTTGTTCTCCTTTATTCAAAAAAAAAAAATTCACTGCTTTACTCTAACAGAACTCAGTTTCCAGTGAAGATCAAAATCTGGTTTTATATGCTAACTAATTTGGAAATAATGAATGATATTCTCTCTTCCCTCCCAATCTCACTCTAGCACTTTTTAGATTTTTATCTAGAAATGCCCAAGGATTTTGATAAACCAGCATCGCTCTCCTCCTTGCCATAAAAAGCCTTTCTTCTGACCCCAGACACCGCTACAGTGGTGTAAGATCATTCTAATTCTTCTCTCCAGTCCCCTCTTCCCAGGGGACAACCATTCCAAGAAATCCCAGAAACTAGCTATTTGTTTTTGTTTGTTTGTTTACTGTGGTCACCATTCCCATGTCAACCAGCAACCAGAAAATAACCTCTCAATAGGCTTTCCTGACCAACGAGCCACAGAGCCATTCCAAGTCAAGTCTAGGCAAGGGCCGTGAGCACTGGGATTATTTAAATGCCCTCCGGAGCCCTCCCCACACACGTGTGTTCTTTTGCTAAGCAATTCCTTGAAAATTACAGATGACAATATCCATGTTCAACTTAAGCAGGCTGCTCTGTTTTTCCCCCTTCTCCCTTCCCCCAAAGTGTAGCCCGATTTGTAATACTCAAGATAGGACAAATTTTTGCCCTTCAAAAACAGTTGTCACTGCCGTTATCTTCACGAGAGCTATCAAGTTCCAGACAAGCTGAATTATTTTTTTTTGTTCTGGCAGAAAAATATTTGACCCAGCTCTGGACAAAAACGAAGAGGATTTATAGCCCTCTCTCCTTCTTTGCAACATGCAGTGGCATTGTTAGGATGATAAACAGCACTGTCCAATTTTCTGGACTCAAACACTTCAACTCCTTTTTTAACTGTCTGTGAAAACAGTGTCATGTCTACATTTCCCCATCCCCTGGTACCCAAGTGCCGGGAAAGATAATTACCTTGTCATCTTTGTCATCTTCTTCTTCCTCGTCCTCCAGCATGTCCTCCACTACCTGCAGACAGAAACAGAAGTCATTCTCGTGCTCTTAAAGGAGAGAATTTTGTTCTGTCATTTTGAACCTTCTGGAAATGAAAACTTTATTAACATTTGAAACAGGCGCACAGAGAGGGAACATTTGATCTAGAGATAGGGATTAGGAAAATGCGATGCCTTTAATTGATTAAAAACCAGGGAACTGAATTCCAGTCAGAGGAACCCTATTTGTGTGAAATGTTCTGTGACAACTTAAAGAATCTGAAACATGCATCAGGTAAACTAGCATTAGAGAGATGCTTTTAATCAGGAGATTTCCTTTTTACCTGCTCCACTGCCTGCATTAATCAGACACTTTAAGTTTGGAATCAGATAACTAAGCAGAAAACAGCTCTGCTATTTCTAATTTACTTTTTACCAAACTCTAAGGTAGAGTATACTACCTGTTCATTGATTTATGCTGGTGCTTTATGGCATAAAGCTAATAGCTTTCATGGCTCAAATTTTACTTACTAATTTTTTTATTGAATAAATTTGATTTGTAACATTGGCTAAGTCTAAAGTATACCATGTGTTACTTGGATACATTTATGTATTGTAATATGATTGCTGATGTGGCAATGTTTAGCTTATTACATAATTAGAGTACACTATTATTGTCTGTGTTCATTATACTGTGCATCAGATCTCTATGGCTTATTTACTACCTGTCATGTGTTTGTACCCCTAAACACTGTCACTGCTATCCCTGCCCTCCATTCCCTGGTAACCACCATTTTACTATCTTTTTTTTATAGGTTTAACTTTTTTAGAATCCACAAATAAATGATATCATATAGTACTACACTTACTCTGACTTATCTTGCTTTTAATGTGCTCAAGGTCCATCCATGTCGTCACAAAAGGGATGCTATCTTCCTTTCTTGTAACTAACATTCCACTGTGTCTATATACTACACCCTTTTCACCCACTCATCCAGTGATGGGCATTTGGGTTGTTTCCATATTTTGGCTTTTGTGAATAATGCTGTGGCAAACATGGGAGTGCAGATAACTTTTCAATACCCTGTTTTCATTTCCTTTGGGTATATACCCAGAAGTGTAATTGTTTGGTCATAGGGCAGATCTATTTTTATTTTTTTTGAGGAACCTCCATATTGTTTTCCATAGTGTGTGGACCAATTTACATTCCTGCCAACAATGTATATGGGTTCTCTATTCACCATTCTCAACAGCACTTACTGTCTCGTCCTGATGACAGCCATTCTAATAGATGTGAGCTAACTCAGTGGTCCACTGATACAGAGATGATATGGCATTGTGGTTTTGACTTGCATTTCCTTGATATTAGCGATGTTAAGCATCTTTTCATCTATCTGTTGGCATTTCGATGCCCTCTTTAGAAAATTGCTAAGTTCTTCCGCTTATTTTTAAATTGGACTGGTTTTTTGTTAGGGAGTTGACAGAGTTCTTTAGATATGTTGGGTATTAACCCCGTATCTGATTTATGGTTTGCAAAAATTTTCTCCCATTCTGTAGGTTGTTTTTTCATTGTTTGTTTCACTGTGCAGAAGCTTTTGAGTTTGATGTAGTCCCATTTGTTAATTTTTTCTTTGGTCGTTTGTGGTTTTGGTGCCATCAAGGCTCAAGTTTTAATTCTTGTGTATAAATGTCAACTTTTGACTATCTCTGTATTACTTTTTTATTTTGTGGATTACCAGAAACTCTACTTTTAATTCTCTGATTTACACAAGGGTTATATTATGAGAATGGACAATGAAAGAAAATTACAAATGTATTCAATAATCAAATTATATAATATGTATATAAAACCCAGATGGGGGGTATGCATGAATGTATTTTTAAATGACTCCTAGTTTACTTAGTTCAGGATAATGGAATAGTCATTTCGGATTTGCTCAATAAATTTACCCTTTCCTTGATTAACGTGTAACTGTGGCATTACAAATGAGACTTCACTATGTTTCAGGTGTTTTATTATCATTTTATACACCTACACACACACACACACACACTCTCTCTCTCTCTCTCTCTCTCTCTCCATGGAAACCAAAAATTTAAAAACTTTGAGGAGGGTTGTTATTAAGTGCCAACTTCTGATTGCATTCATGCCATTTCATATAATTTCTAATTCTTGTGGTGCTTTTCTTTTTTTTATCTAGTCTGTATCTCTATTTCTGAATAAACTTGATAGAATCATCGTTATTAAATATTTTTAAATCCTTCTCCCAAAGCTCATAACTGTAAAAGATAAGACAGCGAGTGCTTCTTTCATGTGGCTTATGATACAGACAGGAATATGTTATGAGTGAAAACTTCAATAGCTAAGACTGTATTATGCAAAGAGCTACACAAACTGAGATAACATGTCGGGACTCTTGGTGATCTAATAATTGTCCTCAAATATTCTAAAAGCATTAGCTGATTTAAAAGAATAGCCCAAACTCAAACCTCCATTTCTCATAAACCAATATATAACCAAAAACATCTGACAACCTGTGAGATTGTTCCTAATTTAATGTCATACTTTAAATCTTCCATTACATGGTAGAATTTTGTGGTCTTTCCTTTGGACATTCAACATTTCAAAACAGTGTGCTGTTTCCAGTATCTGGTGAGAGTTTACACTTATTTTGAAGACATATAAAGCAATTCAGCCTCAGCAAGAAAGGACTCTTAACATTCTCTCTAACTATATTCAGCAACTCTGTAAGCATTTGTTGTAAAGCCCTTTGGCCAAGAAACACAGTGTTAGGTACTGTGGGAATACAAAGATGAATAACACAGATATTTCATCTACACTCATGTCAGCCCTCAAGAGAAATATAATTCAGTAGAATTTAAATGGAGACTGTAAGCTAATCTTTCACGGTGGCTTTTAGTTTTCTGAAATTTTGAAGTATTCAGAAGTATATAGACAATAATAGTAACAATGTATAATCACGGTGCCAAATGCCAGGCAATTCTAAATTGGGCTATTTTTGATGGAGGTTTAAATGGGAGAAACAGCCACAATAGTTCAGTACTTTGTATTTCTCCAAAAGAATTCACCTAACACAGCAAATAGCTGAAACAGAACTCAAACCCAGACAGTGGGACAACACAGAGCCAGCTCTCACCCCTGCCCAGTTATTGGGTGGGGGCAGGGAGGGGGGAAGAATTCACCTAACTCCCCTAAGTTTAAATGATTATAATTTCATATCTCTAGTAAAACGATTGATTTAGATTAAGTAATTTTTTAGGTTGGTCATTATGATCCATTTTATTTTTCAGTAAAAGTTGTATATATTGGAGGTATAAAACAGGATGATTTGGTTAATACTAAAATTACCCACACAAAGTCATTTATCAAATATGTCAAGGAAAAAGAAACGAACACTACAAGTATACTTTTACTTCTGTGCATAAACTCAAACACTGTTTTTGCTAGTTATTATTAAAAATGTATTACATGCCTCTCCTCTCAGGACTGATGACCATACTGCAGGTGCTAGGAAGAAAGAATGGCGTTGGATTTTGCCTAGCAGATTGCAAGGTGCATAATAGGTGTTCCAGAAATATTTGTTGATAGAATGAACAGATGAATGCATCATCTATTCTTCATAGCCTTCAATAGGCTTTTACATAAAAGAACTGACCTAGCTCACAGAACTGAACTAGCTTATCTGGAAAGTTATATACTTAATCAGTGATGCAGATTAATAAAAGCAAATATTCAAAATGCCTTCCAATATCTGCCCGGAAAGAGAAAGCATACATATTTAACCTTTAAGATTTGGAGATTTCTACTACCTTCAAGATAATTTTCAAAAATTCAAAATATCATCAAAACATCAAACAAGCCAATAGCTTAATTTACACACTTCCCAAATCAGCTGCATATCTTATGTTCAAGAACGACTCAAAGAGGTCTACAGAATCAGACTCTTCATTTGCAAAACCCAAACTGTTCTTACCCTGCACAAGTGGGTAATTGGCTACGCGCAATTGCTCTACAAATGTGCAGCCGGAACCACCCAATACAACCATTTGCTCTTACATTTGGCAGAAAAGTGTTGTGTTAGCGAGAGGCCTTTGTGCTGTGTTTTAGCACTCTAGCGAGGGCTTTTCCCCTCCTCCAGTGTCTTTTTAATGTTACATCATAAACATCTACAAGTGAGGATTTATAATACAGATGCTTTCCTATGGATGCCTTTAAGCTGCTTCAGAATGCATCCCACTATTACATTTTGCTCAGGTGAAGGTTAAGGTGCCTTGGAAACTGGAGATAATAGCACCTATCCCACAATGCTGATTAAGGATCCAATGAAATAATGTATTTAAACTACTTAGCACAGTTCCTGTATTGAAGTGTTCAAAGAGGTTAGCTATTAGTGAAAAGAAAAATAATATCTATTTAATGATAGTTTAAACATTATTTTTTTAAAGATTTTATTTATTTATTTGTCAGAGAGAGAGAGAGAGAGAGCACAAGCAGCGGGAGCGGGAGAGGGAGAAGCAGGTTCCCCGCCGAGCAGGAAGCCCAATGCGGGGCTCGATCCCAGGACCCTGGGATCATGACCAGAGCCGAAGGCAGACGCTTAACTGACTGAGCCACCCAGGTGCCCCTCAACATTAATTTTTAAAAACTGAATTATGTATTTTTTTTGTCCTGGGCAAAATATTCAGTGTTCTTTATGACATATAAAATTCCAATTCATGTTTTGCAGACACTAAGAGACACATAAAGGGACACAGGCAGAGGCGTGGATCAAGACTACCCCTTAAAATGATGCTTTCACTAATTTTCAGGCTTTAACGGACCAATGAAATGTACGGCTATGAGGGCAAGAGCATCTCAAAAGTGGGGCTGTGCTTGAAGACATGAGCCCTGGCCAAATGCAATGAATATAGAAACTGCAACTGAGGTTTTAAAAACAAACTGTACATATCCCTGAAGTACATTTAATGACTGCACAAAACTGCAACCTTTCCCAGAGAACTCGACAAACACCTACCATTTAGAAAGAGAGTGGTGGAGTTTAACACTTAACAAAGGAAAACCAATAAAATAAAGGAGTCCTCATCTCAAATTCCACTCTTCCTCTTCAAATAAAACCATATAAAGACTACATAGTTTTGTTTTCAAGTATATGAAGTCCAGTTGCCCAAACATTTGTCAACAATAATTTAATAACAACACTTATGCAGGATTTCCTTGAGAAAAAAAAAATGAGTGTTGAAAAAAAATGCATGTGTTAGAAAAGATACATTTTTCCAAAGTTTTTTTTTTTCTTTTTTCTTTCCCTTTTCTTGAGGGGGAATCTCTCAGTTCGGCTCTAGAATTCTCTTTCCAAATTATGCTTTCTGATATCTTGCTTGAAAGCAAGTAGTATTAATCAAACAAAGGAAGGGCACTAGGGAAATCAGAAAGATGTAATGCAAGCAGTTAAAAGTGACATGACCTTCTGTAATGTCGCTCGTCACAGACTTATATGCCACACACTGGAGGAAGGTCTCGAAAGAAACTGATTCTTGGTACTATTCCTTGAATGTAATACTAATAAAGATGACATTTTTAAAAACACACGGAGACAGCCCCAAATGCAGCATGCCAGCTACATTAAAGCCAAAGAATAAGCAGATAACATTGTTTTTAAAAGCGTAATATTTCTTCTTTCATATTCCATATTTGCTGAGCATTTGTCATTAACATATAAAATATGTGGCTGTACTTTTTAAAAAATCCATTTTCAAATGGAGCCAAACTCATCTGTAGAATCTGTATATTATATAGTTGCACAGGAACTCTTTTCATATTGCGACTTTTAATTATAATTCAACACAACTTAAAAGGCTTATGATTTGCAAGGAAATAAAATTTTATTTGGCTGAAAATATTAATAATGGTGTTAGTAATCTGCATTCAAGTATGACATGTTTAATATTACTGCCCCAGACAATGATATATAAGGGAGGGGACCAGAGGATGCAGAAAAGGAAGACCTAGACAGTGAAGGGATGAGAAAAAGTGGATTCAGGTAAACTTCATGGTTAAAGTCATCATGGGGCAGTAAATACTAATTACTGCTTTTTAATGCCGGGTTAGGGGGTGTGTTTTAAAACAAGAGTGACCAAAGGGGGATACAAGGCCCACCAATAATTCTTAAAACACTTTGTATTTTCATTTGCCCAGGAATAAAGTCCTCCAATTATTTATTACTCTTCAAAGAAAAACAAGAACCAAAAGCATCTTGATTATGTCACCCTTGTAAGATAAGTATTGAGTACCACGAAGCCAAAAACTCCCCAAGACAAAGCTGACACAAACCAGTTTCTTTCATATGTTTACTTTCTTCCTTGGAAATAATCTTTGAATTAAATAGATGTTTTGCTATGTTCAGAATGAATAGTTGCACAATTCAAATTGCTTTACTCAAACACGGTCTATAAAAAAGCAACACATTTAAATTAAAGAAGAAATCACTGCTGTCCAGATGTGCAACTGCATGTTAAAAAATTAAAGAAAGAAAATTGTCACAAAAGAAAGAAGTTTCATATTTAATTTCATATTCACAGAACATCCAAATGTGTACAGATGCTTATATTTGGACACATTACAAACTAAATGCCTATTTCCACCCTAGAGATACAGAGGAATTTGGAGAGAGCAGTATTCTTCAACATGGTCTGGAGTTCATTTATACCATTTGTGTGTGCATAAACCAAGCAGAGCATGCATTTGTGTGCCAATGAATTTATTACATGTGTAAATATCATATGAAATTATTGGAAGCCTATGGATTGAGAAGTTGCATATAAACACTCAGACTCTTTCAGATTGCTGAAAAGTACCAGAGCTGACCTCTGGTCAACCAAAGTCAGCTAAAGACTTTTGTGGTCAATACGATCATTATAGGTGCACGTGTGCTGTCATTTTCGCAACAGCACATCTGCTGCTCACGAAATTTTTGAGAAGGAACTTTTGCAAAATGAACGGCACAATTAAGCTGTACACATAATTTACTCCACGTCTGGAAGAATAATAAGACTCATAAACAGGTCTGGGATATACTGTTTCATCCAGTATATCTCAAAAGCAACTGGATGTATGATGGCTGCTTAGTTTGATTCACACTGTTAAAGATTTGACCTTGGAGTATTTCAGTTATAGTAGTCATCAAGATAACTGAACCACTAGATGTAATAATAATTAGTGTGATAGGCTTGCCAGTGAGGTTGACTATATGGTAATACAAAAGAAGGCAGACTAAAAAGAAAAGCATTATTACTTACTGCTAAAAGACTTCCTGATTTTTACAGAAACACTCAAATACAATTATTTCTTCTTGCAGAATGCATTTCCTTGGCTCATTCTGGGAAGTGCCATGTTGTAATTCAGTCTGATTCTTAATAGGAAATGTGGCTTTAATGTGGCTATCAGATGACTTTTGATGCATGCCACTGATTACATACAGCCTGTATTCTGCATCATCAACAACAACATTCTTATTCGCAGTATAATATGCTTTGCTGTAAGGTGCAAGGGCAGTAAATTTACTGGCCTAGAAGATGTAACCTTTTATTTTTTTAAGTGTCAGCTTCATATGCAGAAAACCTCTTCCATTATGAAAGACTAAATATAATATAAATTCTATAATCAGTATAAGCATCTTAAATGAATTTCTTTTCATATTTCCTTCTGAGTATTCTTAAATGTTCATTCTTATACTTAACACAAAGCACTGGGAACAGAATTCTAGTGTTTATTTGAACTATGTCTCCATCTAAAGGCTTCACAATGTATTGTATTTTTGCTGGCAGAGAAAATTCTAAGCTTGGTGTCTTTAGGATAAGTGCATATTAATTTGACTAAGCAGGGAAAAATAGGTCAACTATTAACCTACATCATGCTTTTTAAATAATAGTGCTTTTTTGAAACTATTTTTTTGGTCAGGTTAGAAAATAAATGTATACAAAAAGTCCCCCCACCCCCCCAAAAAAAACCAAACACAAAACTGGAGTTGTTTAATGTGCTTTGCAAAGTGAAATTAAAAGATAACTAGACTTACCACTAAGGGATTTTATAAAATTTAGTATTTTCAAAGGAAAATTAAACATTAAAAGTAAACAGATTTCAAATAAAGAAGAAAATTATGTACTCAAGCCTCTTATAAAACCAGATTTCTATTCCAGAACCACAAATTTGTTATTTTTTAAAAAGGGCACAATTTTAAATGTTGAAAATTCTAAAACAACCTCAGGAATTTTTATTTTTTAAATATGTCATAAAGAACCCACATTATCTATTTAAAACACTTTCTGCAAAGCCAGAGGTGGGAAAGGTGTGACCTCTATGAGAGTACCATCCTCCAATCTTCTCAGAAATGTGCATTGCTCTAACCCCTGCAGATAGGCTTGCAAGCATTAAGGCTGTAATAGTCAAGAAGTTCCTTTTTAGGTCAGTGTATACTTTAGCACATGGAATAGAGGAAAATGCTACACTTTTGGAACAACAGAATTTGAAAACAAAACAAAAAAATCGTTTATATTGGAGATTAACATTAGCAAACTTTTGGACTGTACTGCTCTGCTAGGTTTGATTCACTTTTTCCAGAAATTCATGGCTACTCCCTATATGTTAAGCAGTATGTTGGGGATAATGGAAGGGGTAAGGGGAATCGGTGGACATTTGTAGAGAAAAATATTCTGACACTAATTTGATTTTTTCTTTTGTTCTTCTCGTGCCTAGAATATTTTGAGGCATGAGAACACTATGTGAGAAAAATCTAAAAATAGACTGAGTTTTGAATGTCAAAAAATCATATAGTCTGAAAACTTGAGTTTTCTTCTTTATATCCCTTTTCTATAAATAATAATGACAAAAATATTTTTTATCTCTTTTTGTAAAGAATAATCACCTCACAAAAGAAAGCCCATGTGGGTTTAGACCTACATTTGAACTGGAAAGAATGTCTATGGTGAATGGTGAATTGTAGCATAAAAGCCTGAATGAAAAGAATGTTCACGAAACCTCACACAAAACCTCCGTAACCATTTTATCACAAGCTTCCCACAATATAACACAAGAGCTCTATATTCTAGGAAAAGCTTGCCTGGTCCACTTATCATTTCTGCTTTATGTAGTGTACTGTATGATTGCTAAATTAGTGCATAATGCATTTATAATATTTATAGTACCAACATTTAGTTAAGTAACCTTTATGTAAGATTTATGTTGATTTTTTTTATTTCTCATTTAATGGCAAATTATGAAGAGCATGTTTCATAAAGATAATTCTCCATTTAAATTCATCAGTCCATTAAATATTAAAATTATGTTTCTGATGCAATCGAGAACAAATTTGTCCAGCTTCAGTGATTATTTGCACTCATAAAAATTAGGCTTGATTAATAAAATTTAAATGCTTGATTAAGTTGACATTTTCATGTTCTATTCTGATTTATTAAAATTAGTCCCCGTGCCCCGGCCTGGTATGCTAGTGTAGGTTTACCTTTCTCCTTCTCTTAGTCGACATCCAGAGAGAGGCTGTCAGGAAGGAGTACCGTGCTTTTGGACTTAAAGACGGTTTTCGGAAAATGCCCTGTTCTTTGCTCAGAGGGCTGCCGCCTTTGTCTTTATGCATAGTGCCTGGTGGAGGTTTGTATTACAATAAACAAGAAAAATGTTTCTTTCAAATATCTATTGATATGATCTGGAAAACGGCATTTATTTATGGTATTTCTGTAAAATTCAGTTACCAAGTAGCTTTCATCTGTAGAGGACAGGTCAAATTTCTTCATCTGTTTTTTTGTTTTGTTTTGTTTTTTGTTTTTGCTGAGAAAAATACAGTTTTTATTTTTGTGGGACTTGCACACACATAGCAGGGGGATTATAGACACCTGGAAATCTTTCTGTGGCAATGCTATTGTCTTCATCACAAAGCTTAAAACCAAGACTGATGGTCATGGAAAACCATCCTCTTCGAAAGCACTTACATGGGAACTTTTCAAGAAAGGAAGTGACGTACAATGTCTAAGCCCTCACTATACCCACACTGGTTTGTCCTGTTTTCTACATGGGCAGGTGCCTAGTTGTCTTTAATGAGCTCTCATTGTATGCTTAACACAGTATGTTGTCTCTTTAATCGTCACAAAGCCTCAACAAGGTGGGTTTTATCCCTGTCTTATTGGTGAGGAAACTGAGGCTCAGGGGAGTGAATAAATTTGCATGGCTAACAAGGGGAAGATCTGGAATTAAATCCCAGGTCTTCCTAATTTCAAAGTTTGGGCTTTTAAACTCTACCCACTGGAAATGAGTCGTGGTGACAGTCCTTTTTAAGATGTTTTTGAGGCTACCCGTGGGAAACTTTGTTTAGATGAGCTGACTTTCTCTCATTTAAGCATGCCACTGGAATATTTGGTTATTTTTCAAAATAAATGATATGGTATGATAGTTATTTTTTCCTTGCATGATAACAAATGATAGGAAATGCTCTTGAAGGCATATATTAGTTTGATTACCTACATGGACCATTGCAGTTCTATGTATAAGATGGTGGAAAGAGTTTAAAGTTGCATGCTCTTAAAAAATGTATATCATATAACACTAAAAAAAAAAAATGAATACAAAACTCTCAGGGTTATTGGATCCCTATCAGAGTTCTGATTTACAAACATTTTCCACAAGCAGATAAAGACATACCATATGGTTTCCACTTTTAGTTTGCTAATGGAGGTCTTGTTCTTTCTTATCATCTTTCTGAACCAGGGACAATAAATCTCCACAAATATCATAGGAAACCCTGGGGCAACACCACTCACTACAAAGGGCAAAATGCTCAGGACTAGTAATGCAAACTAGTCATGGGGGTCACGAGACAGCCACAAGGTGCTTCTGTTGACCCTATATCCTACCTCCCTCACCATGAAATTTGAAGGGGTTTTGGCTAGCTACAAGAATGCTAAATCATCCAGAAAGAACAGACTATCACTAAAAATAGGGAGAGTAAGAATCACACAGTCACCCTGAGAACTGAGGCCATAATTGTGAGTACCCATTTTTTTCTCCTCTTCTCCATCCCCCTCTTCAATTACAGAAATGGCAAAATTGTGGGAGCAGACCTTTTGGAAGAATTGAGATAATAAAACCATTTGGTTGACATACAGGGAAATGCTTGGGTTGGACACTTTGGAGAACCATCTAGGTGATTAATTCTTTGGATCCAAGGAAGGCTTTCAAGGGAGTTTAGAAAGTTGGTTTTTCAAGGAGTTTCTGGGGGCTCCAGGGATCATCTGGGGGCTAAATAAGAGAAAATCAGTTATTTACGGGGGCAAGATTGTCAGGTTGCTTTCAAGGTTGCCAAGACAGTTCATTTAGTGGAAAAGAGCCAGATTTCAGGACAGATATCCTCTAGAAGAACGAAGCTCACCTCTTTACCTTGTTATATTCTCACATGCATCTTTGGAGACTCTGAGCAAGCTGGGGAGGATTTAGGCAAAATAGGAAAGAGAGTAACTATAAGCATCCTCTATGGTGGCTACCACTAACTTTAAATTCTGTCTTTCTTCTAAGTTCTCACAGATCCAGAGCAAGAAGTATGCCTTCCATTAAGGAGGATCTTTAGTAAATTGACTTTTAAAAATAGAAATGTTTTCCTTTACATCTTTCTCTATATGAACAGACATGGCACGTACAGGTGACACTCATCTTCTACCATTCTACAATTTTATCTTTCCAATTTGAAGTTTGGCTGCAGTCTGAGAAGAGAGTAAAAGGATAGCCAATAAACCGAAGAAGTATGAAAGGCAAACATGGAGTTACGGAGTGAAAGGGACAGACTGAAGCGTGGAATAAGAGCTCTAGTCACAGATAAACAGACCCCCTTTCTTTACGTATGCAGCACATGCACAGACATCTGGGCTGATCTAAATATCTTTTGGTTGCACACCTGGCATATCATCTACACACCTCTATTAGTGCACCTATTATATTCATGCATTCAATTTAGTTGTTTGTTTCCCTCACCGACCACCAACTGGCCTGGGCAAAGATCCTGTCTTAATCATCTTTGAACAGCAGCTAGCATTGTACCTGTAGATGTTCAATAAACTTTCGCTGAATGGAAATACTTATGCATAAACAGACAATTTTTGACTTGGAAAGAAAGATTAGACTAAAATACTTGTCCATTCATCACACAGTTTTTGAGCAACTATTACACTGCTATGTCTGAGACATCTTGCCCTGTGCTGGGATTAAATACACAAATGCAAGATACAATGAGAACAATTTTAGGCTGGTAAGGAAGATCTGCAGTGAGGTGACTATGACAATACAGTGAGAGGGATATGGAGTGTCAGAGGGGCGAGATTATTTACCCTCTGAGGGTATGTGTCAGCAGGGGTAAGCTGCTGGTAGGGGGCAAGAGTGGGAGGGAAGTCAGGGATGGCTCTCCAGGGAAAATGATAAAAATGCTAGGTGGTTACCCAGCAACATATACATAAAATATTAAAATCTTACTGGGTGGCAAATTAGTATTATACTCAAAATGCACCCAAACCCTGACCCAGAAATTCTCCTATAACGATTGCCTCAAAGGGTGTTACCAGAGACCCGACCAAAGATGTGGCCAGAAGATTTATCGACAGCATTATTTGAGATGGCAAAAATCTTTGAAACATTTCTAATACAAGCATTTAATAAAAAATTAAGTAGTCACATGGTGACAACTATGCAGTCATTAAAAAATCATGTGGTTTTCCAGTGACTTAAGGGAGACTTCTAGATAGTCTAGCTACTATCCCGTCCACCCTCAGTCCCCGTCTCCTACATCCACCATCCCTCAAAGTTTCCCTTTTCCCAAAGGTGGGAGCTGGTAGCGGGGCGTTGGGTGCTCCTGCCGCTCCTCCCCCGGCCCGGCCCGCCCCCTGGTGGCAGTGGTGAGACCTTGCCCTCCAGGGCCAGGACACCGCCTGCTCCTTGTCAAGGCCATCGAGCGAGGTCCCCCACGAGTTCACGAGTTCCGGGTGCAGCTTGAGGAGGAGCCTCGGAGGCCGCCCCAAAATGAAGCTCCTGGGAGAGCCGGCCTTGGTGGCTTCAGAGCCACCATGTATCTATCGTACTTGCCCGTCAAGCCCTGCGTGTGCGGCTCCTTGGGCGAGCACTTCAGGAGCTCCAGCCACCTGCCACGTCATCGCCCCATGCTATGGCGCCCGTCTGCACGTCCGTCCCCCAGAAGCGCACATGCCTTTCAGGACAGCTCAGGGCTGGTGCAGCTCCTGTGCTTCCATGAAGTTGGAGACCTGGCCTGCGCAGCCCCTCCCTGGGCCACCATGTCTGTCCCGCACACATTGACTGGCTCTGCAGAGGTTACCAACTTATCCTGGGTCTCAGTTTCCACATCTGTATGATGAGAAAGGCATCATCCCTTCCTTCCCTGCTTCTTAATGCGTTTTACAGACCAAGACTTTGCCCTCTTGGGGCCTGCAGAATGGGTGCCTGAGGAATGGGAGGACAGGGGTAGAATGCTGGCCTGGGAACCAAGTAGAACTGGGTTCTGGTCCAGCCTTGTTGCAGGAGTCTTTACAAGTGGCGTAACCTCGGTTTTCTGCTCTCCCAAGGGATGAACAGTTGTTTTGCAGGTGAAAGAGATGACAAAAGAGCAGGACACTGTCTGGTTCATTTTTGTGACACCTCCCCACCCCCTTGCCTTTTACCCAGGACCCTCACCTATTGTTCAATAAACATTCTGCACTTGAAAACAAAACCAAAAAACATAAAAACAATTCTGCTGGAATACAGGGGAGGTGAAGCTGCAGCTGTCTATGGTTTGGGTGGGGCCTGCTCATGAGGCTGTCTTCCATACCGTGCTTGAAGAGGTTGGAGAAAGACCAAAATAGCCAGAAAATCAGAATTTTATTTCAGAACAGATGACCTTCCTAAAGCTCTTGAGATAAAAAAAACAAGGTGCAGTTGGCATAAAGTTGCCAAATAAATACAGAACATCTAGTTACACTGGAATTTCAGATAAATAATGAGTATTATTTTAGGATAAACATCTCTGTTTATCTGAAATTCCAATTTAACTGGGCATCTGTATCTCTACTTGCTAAATGTGGCAACGCTAAATTGGGGGTGAATTCAGAGAGCTTTAGGGGCTGGAGTTTGAGAGAAATCTGCCGGGTAGAAGGCCTTGTCATCTACCAACACTGAGGGGATAGTAAATAACATGGAGGTCAGGCAGGGGACATTTGAGCAGTGTGGAAAATTTGTGGAAATCTGTTGGTCAATGTCCAGAGGCTGATGAGGTGATGATCATTGATGTCTGGGGACACCAATCTATACAGTGAGTGATCATCTGGCACAGCTAAGCAGTTGGTGAACAGCTTTGAGAGGAGTCATAGGGGATAAACTTTTCTACTGACATCTGATTGGCTGTTGGTTTCTACTTTTTTTTTTTTTATGCTAGTGATGGTGTTAGAAAACGAAAGGTCTGGTTCTTTTCATGGTCCTTCTCAGATTTTTGCAAGCTGGTGACCTTCTGAAAAAATTGAGAAAATTGCTGTTGAAATAAGCAGGAAGAAGAAAAAAGTGATCATCCATTTTTAGATGTGTTTACAGGCTGTATGACTCAGTGCTGCTTCTGTTAAGAGCAAGTATGTGGTCTTTTTTGGTACTGAGATGCAAACAGAGGAGGCTTGTGGTCTATGCTACTTTCCGTGAATGATCAAGTATTGAAGTAGAGAAGGTCTAACTGTACATTCAAAGTGCTTTGCTTATGGAGTCCTCTCTTCTCCGCTCCACTTTGGCGAGCCTCAAGATTCGGTTAGCAATGTTTCACTTGTTCAATATCCTACTTATTCAACTATTGCACCATGGACTTCCTTGAAACTAGCCAAGAAAATGATAAATCTATTGGATTCACAGGAACTCAAGTCAAATAAGCAGACGTTTCTTGGCCGGCTTGTATGTGGTGGGCCATTCGAAGTTGTCCCATCACTAGCATTTCTAGCAGCAAAGAACATTCTCTCCTCATAAGCTTTCTTTTTAGAAAGAAGTACTCTGGGCCGACATGGAACAGATCCAACAAGAAACAATATTCAAGTACCATTCTAACGGGGGAAAGCAGAATCAAGGGTTTTGCCATTTGAGGAAGCTAACAAAACATTTCAGCATTTACTAAAGTATTTTAGCAAGGCAGACGTTGGCTCAATTTGTGTCACAGTCAGATCATGAATCAGAGAATGATTTCATTGATTTACCCTACCCTTCAGTCTTTTAATGCCTCCATTGATTAGGCAAGTGAGATGGCTATGTGGGAGGAATATCATGACAGTAAAACTGAATGTTCTTTTAAAATGTAATTAAAAAATACCTCTTGAAGAATTTTTGTATGTCAAAAATATTAAAAGACTGTCTTCACTAATGTGAAGGATTCTCAGCTTTGGTTTACTCTTCCCATCCATGCTCACCTGGGTTGATTGAAGGTAATCCTACAGGTCATGAGCAATTTTGAAATCAGTGAGGTCACCTGGGTCACTGGGAACCTCGTAAGGATTTGGGGGCTACCTGGGATCCCATGTAAGGCTCTTGACACTTAGGAAGTAAGCCCTCAGGAGAGGTATGGCCAAGCACATGCCATGAAAGTAGCCTGGGCTTCAGAACAGGGAAGAGCTGGGTTCACATCCCACTTCCTCTATGGTGCTCATTATTTACCTTCTTTGGTTTTGAATTTCCTTGTTTGTAAAATGATGATAAAACCATTTAGAATAATCTACTTGATAAGGTTATTGTAAAGAATTAAAATAGTTGATGTGTCTAAAAAGGCTTAGCAGGATACCTGATCCATAGAAGTTGCTTCATAAACATCTGTTCCATTTCTCTGAAGGCAAGGAGGATATGGAGGACAATAGAGTGGAGGCAATGAGGGTCTTCCATCAATCTGTGTGCTTGAAGGTGGAGTTAATGCTACTGGCTCTTCTAAAACTCAAGGGAGAAACTTGCTCTAAAGGTGTCCAGGGAGACATCGGATGTATCAAAATACAGTCCCAAGAGTAATGCATTTGACCAGTGGTTAGGAGTACACACTTCAGACCAATCGACAGACTCTTAATACCCATTCTGCTACTTTCTAACTGCATGCCTTTTCTAACTGTGCACCTCTGGGTAAGCTCTTAAACCTCTTTGGCCAGTTTCCCTATTTGTAAAGTAGTGATGACTCCCATCTCCTAGGGGATGCAAGAGACCCCTGGTTTGCTCGGCCAATCCAGGTCTTTCCTCCTCTGAGACTTGATTCTCTCCTCTCAAGGGAGCGCTCTTGTGGCCGCACTTTTTCCACCTGAGCACGTTCCCTTGTTTGCCACAGAGGGAGAGACCTGGCGGCACTTGACTCAGGAGGACCCAACCCACTGGCTGGGCTGACAGAATCAGCTTTTCTCTCCCTGGGGGGTGAGATGAAGGTCCCGATGAAACAAAGTGCCTAACAGGGAGCCCAGGGTGTGATGAGGATTCAGTGGATTTTAAACCCAAAGCAAAGGCAACTTCCCGGCATCTACTCTTTAACTTAAAAAATTTCAGTCCACAGTAACTATAATGTGGTTAGTTGGTACAAGCCTAATGGGCACTGCAGGTGGGGGGTGGGGGGAGTTTCCCTCAGGTTTTGGAGCGACAGCTCAAACCAAGACAAGTATGACACCGCTGTCTCTATAACCCCTTCATGCCAGAAACATTTCTCAATGAAGCGTGTATTTATTAAACAGGCATCCCCCCACCCAGAAAAGCCTAACAATTCTCACGCCAGAAATTCTAATGTCATGGTGTGAGTGTAGGTAGATTCAGATGTAGGAGTGCTTATTTTTAACAAGTCCAACTGGGAAACAGCAGAGGGGAGATACCATTTCGAACCATGCCTCTTCCTCCTGTGCACCCCCAAGGCGACAGCCTCAGCCTCAGCACCAGCTGTTTCCTCACCCTGTCCTCAAAGCGTTCAGCTCATTAAACGCAGCAAAACTTCCTCGGCAAGGATTACATCTCATTTTTCTCATTAAGAAAGGCAGAAAAGGCATCATGGTAGGGAAAAGACGGGTTTTAGCTCCTGCGATCTTAAGTATCCAAGAAAGGACATGGTCTCCGTAATAAACAACCAACACACAAAGAAATCCTTTCCTATTTTAGTATTAATCTCAACTTTCAACCCATATGGTGAAGACAGAATTTTTACCCATCTATGAACTTTTCATCTTTCACAGTATTTTCTTTTTTCTTTCACCTTCTTATGTCACGAAAATGTTAATTCCTTTTTTCTCTTGCTATACAAAGCTCAAGGTCAATTTGATTTGTTTTTCTTTTATCATTTTCATCCTAATTGAATGTTCTCAGTTGAACGTACAAATGATTTTTTTTTCCATGAGAGAAAATTTGCCTGCCCACCCACCCTCCCTCCCTCTCTTGCTCTCTTTTAAAACAGGAAAGTTTCTGGAATCACGCAGTGGTGTGATTAATGCACTTCAGAGATTACCTAAAGTTTTCACACATGCTGAAAGATTCTGTATGCTTTTGGTGATAGCAAAAAGCACTTAGGGTAAAATGTCATTCCCCCAGTGCTATGCACTATGGAGTAGAGTCAATTAGATACAGCATGGCAGCCCCTACCAATACTTTCCCTTGATTTACATATATATGTATGTTTGTGTATATGAATGTATAGGTATATGCATAGATGTGTGTGTGTGTGTGTGTGTGTGTGTGTGTGTGTGTGTGTGTGTGTAATCTGTAAACAACAAGGTATAATCCAGGTTTTTTTTCAAAAGGAGCAACAAGTTCAAATGCATAGCTAGGTATGGGAGAAGACACATAATTAGACAAAATGGATTTAAGAGTTACATAAGGTCTCAACTGAGCCACTGCATAAAAAACTGAATGAAGTGTTGTGATTGCTGGTCTGGTGTCCAGGAAGAACAGACTATGTGGACAGTGTGTTTTGGGCAAATAAAAGGCAGTTACTGAGAGTTATGGAGTAGAGCCGGCGTCCCATGAAATTTGGACTATATACTGTTCCACAGTGGGCTGTGCTGAGGAATCGAATGCCCATGGCTAAAGAGGGAGCTCTGTTAGAGATGTGCCTAAAAGAAAAGATTTGGTAAATATAATTTTGGAATTATATTTTGAAGAGAAAAAGGGCAGTAGAGAAATTTCCATAGCCTGTAATTTTCAATAGTCATAAAAATTCTTAGAGAATTGTAAGCACAAGAGGATCTATTATCTGTTACTATTTCCCCCTTTCCAGCCAAGGCAGGTATATTCTGGAGAAGATAACAAGCAAAATCTATAGATATAGAATTTTTCAGGAAGAATACTCCAACCAATGACTAAGTATTGACGATAAGCCCCCTCATAGAATTAAGGAGCTGAAACTAAATTACCACTTTTTCCTATTTGCAAAT
This sequence comes from Callorhinus ursinus, assembly GCF_003265705.2. Lineage (NCBI taxonomy): Eukaryota > Metazoa > Chordata > Mammalia > Carnivora > Otariidae > Callorhinus > Callorhinus ursinus. The sequence continues at coordinate 11,976,722 of NW_027397065.1, forward strand.
AATCTTATTTGCAAATTTGTCTCAAGGCAACTGAATGAAAAGTAGATATTCTTCTCTCTTGACAGTCTCCCTGAAATAAATGGGACAAAAAAGCAATTGCCTGAGAGAGTCCCATTTTCTTAAAGAAAACATCCTGGATTAATTGACAAAAGTACCTATCGGTCCCCATGACACCAATGCTTATGGCATTTGGGGTTTGTCTCTCAGTGTGCAATTTAAATATATATACATAAAATCCTTGCCAATAATAACTTCTTTTCTGTTGATACTGCCTAACCATTAAAATCTCTATTAACAGTCTCATGTTGGATTTGATAAACCTTATAAAAAATGTTTTCAACACTTCAGACTTGCAAGACACTTGCTAGATAAAGTGGCAAATACGATGATGAACTAAGAGTCCCCTCCCTCAAATTTATAATCATCTGAAACAAATATATACAAATAAATAGAAAAATAAACATAGCATGTTATTGGCAACTTTGCCATGTATTTGGTGGCTGTGCATCAGGATTTGTCTTTTATTTTGATGATAAAATTTTTCTGAAGAAGTATATTCAGCCTGTGTTACCATTTGAAGTGTATTTGGCTTGAGTTATTTATTAAAGATTTTATGTACATATGTATATATGTATGCATGTATTTAGAGACCATGTGTACGCATGCGAGCAGTGGGGAGGGGCAGAGGGCGAGGGAGAGAATCTCCAGCAAACTGAGTGCTGAGCATGGAGCACAATGTGGGGCTTGATCTCAGGACCCAGAGACCATGACCTGAGCCAAAATCAAGGGCTGGATGCCTAACTAACTGAGCCACCCAGGCACCCCTGCTTGAGTTACTTAAAAGGGAAAAGTTTTATGTCACAGGTATGTCTGTGCAAACATTATGATGCTATTATAAAGAAGTATTATATAATATTATTAAACTGATGATCAGATAACTTTGGTTCCTGCACCATTATGGACATGGTAGATGGCAGAAACTCCTGATTATAAATTAAATGTAGACCCTCAGTGGCAAAAAAAAAAAAAGAGAAAATCCATGTAATCTCATTGATGAAGACAAACAGCTACCAAATAGATTCTCACATTTGACAAACTTTTAAATTCTTCTCAAAAGCTACCTATGAATTTATCAAATTGCAAATATCCTATTTGGAGAAGACACCTCCATCCCATTCATTTATATATCAGAAAGCTTTTTGAAGTTGTATGTTCACTAAGGGTGTAGTGACTGAGAAAATCTAAGGGGAATGAAAGTTGGCAAGAGAAAAAGAGATATGATTATAATGTGGTTTATTTTTACTTCTTGCTTTAAAACTCTTTTTGAGGGGTACCTGGGTGGCTCAGTCGGTTAAGCGTCTGCCTTCGGCTCAGGTCATGATCCCAGGGTCCTGGGATCGAGCCCCCTGTCGGGCTCCCTGCTCGGCAGACAGCCTGCTTCTCCTTCTCCCTCTGCCTACTTGTGCTCTCTCTGTCAAATAAATAAATAAAATCTTTACAAAAAATAAAACTCCTTTTGAGAGAGAAGTGGTCTTACAGACTCTAAAAAAACTTTCAAAAATGCCAGAGAGGGCAGGTGGGTTCAGTATAACTTTCCCTAGGTTAAATGAAAGCTTTTTATCCTCCAGCTGGTAATCCTGATACACTCCTGACACAAACACAGATATTTGCTGTTGTTCAGTAAATGTTCATTGAATTAAGATACTTTATGCACTTTTCCAGGCCAACAAATCATCAATCTTTTCTTTCTTCCAATGACAGACTACAGAGAAATGTCTTAAATAAAATACATTCATTTGGTCTGATCATAAATAATTTTATGATATTATATCTTAACTCAAGATTAAGACATATAAACAAATAAGGAGAGTAAAAGAAACACTCATTTCAAATAACCCATTTATAATTAAAAGTCATAGCTCATTCTTCGGTATGCTCTTGATTTTAGTTCCTACCAAGATGAGTCATGTTAGAAACAGGTGAATACTTCCTCTTATGTTAGGTCCAAAGAGTTGTTAGTTTTGAATTGATTAAAACTTTCCTCCAAACTCCAGTATTTATGAACAGAATTTCTGGTTTGTAAAAATAAATCAATGTTGATCTTGTCAGAGGGACGAGGAATAAGAACAAAAACACATACAAATAAGAAAGCAGAAACTTACTGTATCACGTTGCCTGTTATCTTTCCCTGATATTATCAAGAAGTAGTTCCATGTCAACAGTAACAACAAAACCAGTGGTATCATGTAGAGCTCAAAGTTCCAGACAACAAAGAGAAAGAGCTAGAGGAGGAGAGAGAAAAAGATGAGTCAACTCTGACTTTCATTAAATGGACTCTCTTATCCATAGCCCACTTCAAAAGTGCAAAACTAAATGCTTCAGAACAGAAGGATTTATCTTGAAAACAAAGCCTTGAGAACTTGTTAGGCATTTTTCTAAAAGCACAACTGACCCCTGGAAAGTTACTGTTAGGATTTTTAATTTAATTTCTATGAAGAAAAACTGGTATCATTACACTATCAACAGGGTAATTTTAATTTTTCTTGTCTAGTGAAATTATGGTCAGGTTGGACAAAACAGAGTTTTAAAAAAAAGGCTGCCAAATGAGCTTCACTACATTGTCAGACATAGCTGGTCTATCTGCCTTAATGATAAAGAATGAATCACTGTTTAATATCACGGGCTTTTTTTTTTTTTTTGAATCTCACAATGCAACACGCATAATAGGCAGATGAAAATACCAAGTCTGCACCAGTGAGCCAAAGATCTCACATTATGAATAAAAACACTGCTACCAATAAGTGTAAAAATAGGTTGGCTTAACATTTAGCATCACCATAGAAATCAAACAGCTATTTAAAAAATAGAATAACTTTGTCAAAGGAAATTTTTAAATGTCTATGTCTACTATCTTTGAAAACTACCAACTCTCTATGTGAATTATTTTTTAATTGTAAGACAAATATTAGATTAAGAACTCACTTAGCCTGGCAGGAGGACCCATCCTAAGATCATCTGCACTGTAAAATCAGCAGCACTGTGTACAAAGTGTGACTTGCCCTTGCACCCATCCCCCCTCTTATAATCCTGAAGAGATCATCTAAACTCTCTGAGTCTGTGGCTCCAGGTGCCAAACAAGGCAACATTAAGTCAAATGATTTCATGGAGGTACCGAAGAGCTGGATTCCATCCCTAATGCTGACTAGTCCCATCACTTCTGGCACCATTCTGCCTTCAGTTTCTGCCTCTGTAAAATGGGGCTGAGAAGTGTATCCACCTGACAGGTTGTGAGAACCAGAGTTGAAATGTGTTAGGACGTTAACACAGTGCATGGTACCCAATAAGTGCTCAGAAAATATTTGTATTGTTGTGTACATGTTTATCGATACCTTATGAAATTCAGAAAGTTAACTGATATTGACTAAGGTCCTCAGGTGATGCTTACTCCATTACTGAAACCTGGAAAGTCATCTGCCTCCTGAGATTTAGCTGAACCCTAGTGTAAGTGGGAATTTGAGCCATCTGGTTGGGGTAACACAGATATCAGGCGTTTGACAGGCCAGGAGGGTTAGGAGCAGCGCCCTGAGAACACTCATGTCAGGCAGGGCAGCACTGACTCTTTACAGCCTTCTTAATACGCTTTAGCCAATATACAGTCTAATAAGATGGTGGAGAAAATCAGCCTGTGCGGAGGGGTAGAGAAACCCATAGCTTAAGGACCAGAAGACAGATTCCAGGCCTTAGAAAGTCACTCTGCCTCTGTGTTTTCATTTCTAAACACACAGGTCTATAGACCCGATAACCTTTAACATCCCTTCTATTTAAAATGACTTCATGGCATTACTGTGACATCTGTTTTTTTTTTTTTTTAATGTGACATTAAATCCTGAATTCTTGGGATATTCATAACCCAGATGGACACCCACAAATAATGATTTAGTAACCCAAGAAATGACTTTTGGATAGAATTACATGGTAACTATAGATTCAAGTTCCTGAATAAGAAAAACCTCAAATGTATCAATGCATGAGACATGAGCCTCATCTTTACTTTCATAAGTAGAAAGATTTCCAGAAAAATAAAATATTTCTATTTAATTTTTGAAATTTATGCAATATATATAAAGATGATACAAATTATAATTGATGGCTATGATTATTCTACTAAAATGTATTTTTAAATGATAATCCTTTATTCAGGAAATTAATTAAGGCAAATCTGACAGACACAAACACATGTAAAAGGGAAAATTATTTTTGGCTAGAAGCCATATTAATTCTTTATACATTTGCAAAATTTAGGTGGTTACTAGAATATAAGCTCTTTAAGGATAAGGACTTTTTCTTTTTCTTCTTGTTCTATCCCCAGAGCCCAGAAGAGTGCTTAGGAATAGAAGGTGTTCAATAAATATATATTAGCTGCATTAATGAATAAATGGGTACTGGGTTCTTTTAACATAAATCTACGTAATTATTGTTTCAGTAAAAGTACTATATAGCCACTATGTAACATCAAGTAAATTCATGAAAATATATTCAGAATTACAACCTGGGATGCCACTAACCAATTTCTCCCTGAGGCATAGAAAGATTCTCTTTCCATTCTGGCCATGCAGTCATAAGCTTTATAGTATATTATGGTCTGACTACCATCTTTCCTTTTGGACCTTACTCTATGTTTGCCTCTTCTGAGGCCGTTCACTTGACTTGATGTGTTCTGGCCTCATGGATGGGACTCAGATGATTCCACAGCTAAATGTCACCAATTGTATTTATTTTAAATTTATTAAGCACAGATATTCTATCCTGTAATGTCCACTCACTGGTGTTAGAGTTCTGATGTCACTCAGAATAAAGTTACTGGGGATGTCTATGTGTTAGTGTTAGTTGGACGACAGGTATTGCATAGAATACACTTTCTAGGTGATAACTAAGTAATCAAGACACCTATCATGCCTTTTTCTTCTCTAGATACAACATCACTAGTTGCTTAAAGCACTAATCCACAAGGCATGATTTCTGGGCACGTCTCCATTGTGGACATCATCCTCTCACCACATCCAAATCCATTAAAAAGCAATAGCTTTCTTAAAATACAGCACTCAGAACTGACAAGGCATGTCTAATTAATACCTGTGGTATTTATATGCACAACAACACAGGCACCAGAACATAAGATGGGGAAAGATATAGAAGAGAACAACAAAAAAAAATGGTAGAATTGGATTAGTTTCATGGATCTTGGCAATGGAAAAATAATCTTCCCTATTTTGTTTTCTTTAAGAATCTAATATTTAGGTAATTAGGTAAGGGACCTCTGCTGTTGAGAATACCTTTTTTAAAAAAACAAGAGAGCTTTGGATAAACTCTAAATACAAAAGCATTCATTTTTTTTCTTCCTCAATAATTAACTGGAGATTTCAAAAGGTCAAAGTAAAAAAGAACAAACACCGATTAACAATAAACTATACTTATTGAACATTACTATGTGATACACAATAGTTGATGTTCAAAATTAAGATATGACATGGTCTCTGGATTATAGTATTAGTGGTTATTATAATAATTATTAGCAGGAGAGGATTATCCAATAAAGAGAGCCCTCAGAGGAGGGAGGGTGCCTTTTAGCTTATTGTCTCCACACTCAGGCTTCCCTTCTCTCAGGGACCACCTGCACTGAGATTGAGCCTCTCCTCCTACAAAAAACCAAGATAACACCCAAGACCAGGTCCTCAGTGTCCTCCTAGGGCAGCATGTGAAAGATATCTCAGAGAAACCCCAGGAAAGCCGAGACAATATAGGATCTATCCTTGGTCCTGACTCCACTTACTCCTAAGTTTGAGAGAAAAAAGTCAGATATCATAACAGGCTAAAATGGGGTAGAAAAAGAAATCAAGGAGCGATTCAAAAAAAAAAAAATCCCTGACACATTCACAGAATATAAATACAAACCATAAAAGTCCCAGCATTTATCCTGCCCATACTTCCAGACCCAAACTGAACCTGGTCCAAAGTGCTGGCCCACAGAATCATCACTAAATAAGTGGTAGTTGCTTTAAGCTACAATTATGGGGTGGTTTGTTATACAGCAAAAGCTAACTGACACATATCCTTTTTCCAAGGAGACAATGGTGTCTGTAATAAATATGGTCTGGACCAGAAGACTGAAGAAGTGGTTTTAGATCCATTTCTGCTATTTGATCATCACAGGACCTTGAGCAAGTCAGTTATTCTCTTTTATTTGATTCTATTATTTATCAAATGGTAACACCTGCCTATTTCACAAGTTGACTGTGGGGAACAACTCCAGTAATGTATGTGAAAACACTTTATCACAAAGTACTCAGTAAGTCCAAGTATTATCAATTTGATGTTTTCACACTTAAAATTATTTCTGAAAAATTCAGAGACTTTATAAACTAATACTCCAAGAATGGTCACTATCCCCTTTCAGCAGTTATAGAAGATGGGTGTGTTTCTTAGAGGGATTTGTGTGTGAAAGGGTTTTGTTGGAAGGAAATCATAAATGTGCAATTAGAGGGGTTGCTGTTAAAATTTTTGTTAATAGCTGAAACAAGAAAAAATCCAGGTCTTTACATAAACTCATTATTTCTAGTAATTGGCATTAGCACACACTGCAGATTTTGTGAACTCCAGACTTAATCAGGCATTATTAAATGTTAACCATTTTAAACAACCTCTGTATCTGCCCCTAGATATAAAAGAATCTTGTTCTGAACTAGCTGTTTTGTGACTATCAATTCCTGTTCATAATTTTTTTTTTGCTTTTAAATCCAAATGCCTTTCATCTAAATCAATGGTATCTTGCCTATGACATTAGCATCAACATCACAGAATGCAATTATTCCGTGTCTATTTGGGCTAGACTTTAAAAGCTATCTAAATTTAATCATAAATATTCAGAGTGGCTTTTTTGAAAATCTATAATTTACTGAAAGATAAATAAAATCATTCATCCTAACAAATGTCTTATATCACATTACATAAAACAAACTTTAGGGGAAAAGTCCTGAGAGGCAAGCTGGGAAGGCAGAGACTACTGTGCTTGTTTTGCAAATAGGTAAACTGAGGCTCAAGTTTGAGACTTGTCTACAGACACCTGCTACTGGGTAGCAGAGCCAGGTCTTCTGATCCCCAAAACAGTGTGTTTTTCCATCAGTACTCCACTGCCTCTAAGGAGGACTTTTATAGTGAATATCGATGCTCGAAGGTTATCAATTATTTACAGACTGATCATTCAATTTGTAGATTTTCCGTATGTCTATTTCTTTCCTTCCTCCTGCTCTGGGATAACTACTTTTGCATTACTGCAAGGAAATGGAATACCACTTCTTAGGTGTTGTGGTAAGGGTTTCACATGGCAGAGAGGTCAAAAACTAATGGTCAAAATGAGGTTTGTGAAGCCCAAATTCATTCCTCCCCTTTCTCACTATCTTGCATGGCTCTGAATAATCAAAAGTTGGCTATTCACAAGGTTTCTATTAAACGGGGCTTTTCTTCTGTCAAAAATGTTTAGAAGAGGTTAGCAAGGTTCCAGTACAGCCAGAGATTAGAAAATGAATGAGCCAATTACATTTTTACAGATAAAAAAAGCCCTACTTTTTCACATGAAGATTAAACAAACAAACAAACAACCCTTTTTCACTCAGAAGCTAAGTGAAGGTGGGCTAAGGCTTTTCACTCGTATTTAAACAAGGCAAATTATGTCAAGTAGAGTGAATGATTCAAAATATTAAGATTTTAGAGCAACACCATTTCTTAGGAGGTGCAAGACATGCATGATTTTTCTTTCTTTGAGCCTGGGGTCTTAAGAGTCCCAGGCAGGACAGGAGGATTCACATCATCCCATCAACTGATGCTCTCATTGAAGTGCAGTGGAAGATGCCTGCATTCAATGATCATTCAGTGAAACACATGACAGTATCCCTGGGGGAGAACACTTCAAAAAAATAATTTAAGTTGGAATATTGAATATCCTATTCTTTTGCAAACTACAGTATATTTTAAAAAGAAATCTCATCCAAAATGATTAACACTTCCTACTGTTCAGGAAAAAAGCCTGCCCTTTCAGACTAACAGCTGTGGATCATTAGCTCTCCAGTGATGAGATGTGTTTGATGAGTATTTTTCTTTCTAATTAAGAGATGAGATTCTCTATTTGACTGTCTCTTCAGAAAGAAGTGAAGAAAAAATTCTCTGCCTACATGGAAAGGCCCTCTCCTACAAAACAATTAATTATTTCATGGCCCTTTCATAAAATCCTTTTCCTCCTTAATTTCAATTCATTTTTTTCTTAAACTTAACACATTCACACTCCGGCCTTCACAGTATTAACCCATTTTTCACCCAGCATTCCCTCTCTGACGTTTTCCTGTTTGTTTCATCATCCAATACCTACTTTAGGTAAAACAGAATGAGGAAATGTATCAAAAGTACATATATGGTTAACCTAACAGACAGCATCTGGTATGGGAATATTCTCTGTTCTGAGAGAGGCCTCAAGTTAGAAAGATGATAAATATATAGCATTTGCCTGTTGAGGAACTAGGCAGTGCTTTAAAACAAACCAAAACAACAACAACAACAACAAATTTTAAGGCGCTTAGCAGTACATAAAAAAAATGTGTAAGGTAATCAATCCTTTAAAAGGAAAGTATTTCATGATCCCTGGGTGGCTCAGTCAGTTAACCAAGTGTCTGCCTTTGGCTCAGGTCAGGATCCCGGGGTACTGGGATCAAGTCTTGCATCAGGCTCCTTGCTCAGCGGGGAGCCTGCTTCTCCCTCTGCCTGTCGCTCCCCCTGGTTGTGCTCTCTTTCTTTCTCTCTGACAAGTAATTAATCTTTAAAAAAAAAAAAAAGTATTTCAACTTTACCAATAAGACTGGCCTTAAAGAAGAAAGCTAGGGAATGTAAAGTGGGACCTAAAAATTTGGCTTTGTGAAAAAGCCATCAGCAAGGTTATAAAACTCTTGAATTAAAAATATGATTCAAGACTATAGTAAAAAGCAAATGAAAGCCCTCTTGGCAAATTAATCCCATCAAATGCTTCTTTAAATCCTTTTAGGTACAGGGAGGGGAAGGAGGGAAGGAAGGGAAGAGGGTCAACTTTCAAACATTTGGGTACTGTGCGGCCACGTCCCACCGCCATGGTTCATTTGGAAATATGCAGGGATATTTTTCATTGCCACAGTGGGGTGGGAGAGGGAAGATACTGGCACTGAGTGGGTAGGGCCAGGGTGTGAAACACCCTCTACTATGTGGAAGAGTGCTGCCCAGTGAAAAATTTTCCTGTCCCAAATGCTACCACCACTTCTCTTTGAGAAACATTGCCAATTCTCTCCCATAGACAATAGATCATCCTCAACTTAGCAAAGAAGAAATGGTATGCATATCAACAAATGTATACAGATGGGGTGCCTGGGTGGCTCATTCAGTAAGGTGCCCAACTCTTGTTTTGGCTTAGGTCATGACCTCAGGGTCATGGGATCGAGCCCCATGTCGGGCTCTGCACTTTGTGGGGGCAGTCTGCTTGGAATCATCTCTCCCTCTCCCCGCCACCCCTCCCCCAGCTCACTGTCTAAATAAAATCCTTTTAAAAAAAAAAGTGTATACAGAAGAAGGATAGGTCTATTTCCCAGATGATGGCATGAATTCTGACTTAAGGAGTTAGGGTGAGACAGTAGTATAGAAAAAAATTTCACTCAATCTTTAGCATTTGCTCTAGTCTCTTTCTCACCATCTATTAATGTTTAACATTTCTTAAAAATATGGCTAAAGAAGAACTGGAGGTTAACCCACTCTGTCCATTTATTCTCCCTTGGATTAAGTCAGACTCTGCACATCATCAGTTTTTAGAACTTCATCTTCTGGGAAGGGGTTGGTTTTGCCTTGATTTAAATAGCCAGATGGCATCACCACCTGCTCTAAGGTCTTTATTTCTGGTTGGTTCCACTAAAGCCTTTTGTACCACCTCTACTGAAAAGAGGACAGAAGATAGGCGAAATGAACCTGATTCATTCCCAGAGTAGTGATAGCTTTTTCAAGGTGGTTTTTAAAGTATGAGATGTTGCTCTTTTGAAGAGAGGTTTTGCTTTGTTTGGACTGTTTTCTAAAATAAACAGCAGGGAAATGGTGACAACGTCAGACCCCCTGGATTGCTCCAACTTGTTCTGTTTCCTGGGGTCATTCCACAATGATACCAGGAGACTTCGCACGTCCATAAGAGCCTCATACAGATGCTCATATGCAGTGGCTTCTCTTTCTTTCTCTCAACTAGAATGAGAATTCTGATGACTCCCTCTACTGCTTTCTCTTTGAGTAGTTTCAAACAGACACCAAACTGATAAGACAGTTGGTATGTTGTGTTTTGTTGTGCATTGTGTGTGTGTGTGTGTGTGTGTGTGTGTGTGGCTTGTGTGCTTAGCCAAAAAAAAAAAAATCAAAACACACACTCTACTAAATGATCCCTTATATTGACTAGGCAAAATATGTCAAGAGAACCATCTACCTCTTTTCTGATGATAGGAGGACTATATGGTTAGGAGTAGAAAAAAAAAAAAAAGAGAGAAACTGGGGTTGGTGTGTTGGTAAAGCTTTGAATTGAATGTATATACTATAACTTAGGTCATTATTTGCTAATAGTGTTGAAAGGTCATTGTTTCTTCAAATTTACTTAGACTACTTATAAATACAGATCAGTAACTTCCAGTTCTTTACTCTATGAAACCATACACTGGGTTTTTAAATTGCTTCCTGAAACTTAAAGTCCACAATCTCAGTACACCCTGCCCTTTTGAAAAGCATAGCTTGACTCCATCTATTAAAGCACATGGACAATGAGATAGAACTCATTTGAAGATGTCTTACATACGACTCCCAGAAACACCTGCTGAAGAATCTCCAAAACAAAATGGACCCAAACAACCTCAAAGATGGTGCTATCAACCAATCATAGCATAATGCACATACTTTCCTTGATGGAGATATTCTATCAATAGAACCTGCCAGCCAGGAGGCTTGGGAAGTTATTTATTTAGATTTTTTTTCTCTTTCAGCTTACAACTTGTACTGATATTTCATGTCATTTTTATCAAAGTCAGGGATGAAAGGTTCTGGCTTTGCTTTGAGAACACTGACAACTCCAAAATGTAAAGCCCAGAGTATGTCCAACTGGAACATCACACCAACCACACATGAATAACTGATAAGAAATCCCTGCAACGTTGTGAGTCTAATGTTAGTAAAAGTTGGAATGTGGAATCAACTTGACAAATGCTTACAGATGCCTGGAGACTGTTGATTCTCTCAGGCCCCTTCATTAGAAATGAGTACATTACCCAGTAGTTTGTAATGCCTGCCATAGGATCAAATACAGTTATGTTTTTAGTTTTAATAGCCTTATTATTCACAGAAATTCTTGTTCAAAATCAGGCTGCTTGCAAAGTCATTCTTGCAGATTACAGATCAACACATATTTACTGTATTGTTTTAAATGACCAAACATGAATAATTAAGAGGAATTGGTACTGTTTGGTCCATGAAGAGTTTGTTGATACCAAGTAACAACTGCTTTAAAAAACACTGAAGGACTATCCAAAGAAACATGGAAGAATATGTTAAGGCTGTTAAGTTCACTGATGCTTATCCTTCTCTAGTGTCTCATTTCTCTAGGCTGCAGGTGGTTCTGAAAGGATCCATGACTGTCTCACTACTACAGGTAAAGAACATTCCATGTTTAGTTTAAAAAAAAAAGTACTTTAACGTTGGCTCTCAATTTATTTGTCTTTTATGTATGCCTCCGGTGCCAATGAAAAGGACATCTTTTTTCTTCATGATATTCAAGTCATGATCTAATGTTCTGATATCTCTTCCTCTTTTTTAATTCTTAAACTATTAATAAATTATTGGGTTAAATGTGTAAATTATATCATTTGGGAATACTGTCATACAAATTTCTACATATTTTCTAAATAATATTATTTGGGGATATTGTCATACACATGTGCCATTTATGTTTTCTGGGCTTTAGAAGTGCTGTAGGTTTGTTAAGGCTTATTAAAGATAGTCATCTTTTACATCTCTATTTATTTCTTAAAAATGTATTTATTTGAGAGAGAGACAGAGAGAGCATGTGCACGCATGAGTGGGGGGAGGAGCAGAGGGTGAGGGACCAGTAGTCTTAGAGCTGAGTGCAGAGCCCGACGTGGGCCTCGACTTCCCAACCCTGAGATCATGACCTGAGCCGAAATCAAGAGTCAGACGCTTCACGGACTGAGCCACCCAGGCGCCCTGTCTTTTACATTTTTAAAGAAATGAATCTGTTACTATTACTCCTTTTGAAGTACGTTCCTCATCAACTCCCTTCTTTGTGTGTGTAAATGCTGTAACTAGACTTACAAATCCGATAGCAATGTTTGCTGATGTACAAAATGTAAAATTTTCCCTAAGCTTGAAACCTGGCTTTAAAGTCATCGCCGTCATGAACAGGTACAATATTTAGGGCAACAGCTGGTACTGCAGTTGCTCGTGGGGGGAACTCCCTCTGTTTTCTATACTGTGCCAGAAAATAGGATACCCAGCCAAACACATGTTAGTAAAGTCTGCGACACAAGTTACTTTAAAAATTCGTACTGTCGTCTTTATAGTCCCCATTCTATGTCCCTGAACAGGAATGCCTTTAAAAAAGCAGATGATCAATTGCAGTGACTGCTTTATATATATACTATATATATATAGTATATATATAGTATATATATATATATGCCCTCTGCCAAATTTAGGGATGTTTGGTATCATTCTGATTCATTGCCACTCAAATGATCTCACCCAGACTTATTCAACTTACCATGAATATCTTCCCTGGGCTATTGATTTCTGGTCTTTCTTTTTAATCCTTCATGCTATAACCTAGCTGTTACCATTGGTGATTTCTTTGTCCAGATTTAATGTCTTCATTTCAGTCTTAAAATCACAGAGCCAAAGTCAGAAAACATGTTTTAAAATTTTCACTTTTATAAATATATTTAAGACCTAATAATATCATGTATTTCAGCTATCTTACCAGCTTCTGAAACTTCATCTCCCATTCTGTCTTATAATTTTCTAATTTTCTCCTTCACTGGTCTCATTCCCCCCAATCCCTCTGTTCTGGAAAAACTTCAAGAGTTATGTTTAGCAGCTCTAGCTATGTCTGAACATTTCTCTTTGCAATTCAAATAATCATCTTAGGCTGATTTTAACAGGCTTCTTTACTCCATTCCGTCTTTTACCCTTGCTGTGTAATGTTTACTGATGAATGTCTTTCTCCCGTTTCTTAACAGATCTAAGTAGTGTAGTTATTGCACGGGAAGCCTAGAGGTTTGAACACTAAGTAGACATTTCTCTTGGCTATTTTCCACACCTCCAAACATTCTCTTAAATGCAACAGGGCTTGTGTTTCAATGGTAACAGAAGTTATCAGAGAACACTAGTTTAGACAGCAAGCAAGCTGAACTCCAACTGTTCCAACAGCCTGACTTTTACAGTAAAAGGAAAGGCCCTGGGCCAAGACCACTGAGATGAGCAGGTATTTTTAGTTCACTTGTAGGCCAGCTCTAATGTAATTCTGAAATGTTTTCTTCAAACCAAACCCAACTTTTCCAGGGCTGTCCAAATCTGTTTTCTTTTATAGCAAGTACAAATTCTTGGAGCAAGGGAAGCATGCGTATCATTTGCAATGCTGCTGCATGTCTATGGTGTTGATGCCCGATGGCTCAAATTAGTCCGCCAAGCAGATGAGCGCATTGTAATTAGCTCTTGTCAAACTGTTAGAAATACAAAAACCATTTCCACTGTAATAAAAATTATGAAAAAGAAAAATCTCTCATATCATTTTCAGCCAAAATAGTTCCTGAAATGTCTGGTAGTTTAGGATTCCAGAGTTCTAAAAGAAGGCCATTTCATTTTCAGAAAAGCTTTCACTTCATTGACATGGAGATGCTGACATGTATTATCTTTCAGGCATCTTTGTTGTTGTATTTGATTGCCTGTAAAACCTCATTTCTAAAAATAACCTGTCGGGAGTGGACACATTTTGTTGAGCCACATGGTACTGATGTAGGATTCTCAATAAACATTTATACTTCTTCAAATAGTTTTTGAATCAAGATTTTCTGACTTTTTCTAGCAGCGTGTTATTATTACCAGTTTTCTGAATAACTAAATATTGCATTCTCTTAAGAGGACATTAAGGAGACATGATCATAGGTTCAGGTGGGATAACTCTGATGTTAAACTCTCATGTGATGAACATCAGTTTCTTTCAGACAATTTATTTGGACACTCATTAGTGGGACAGTGACTCAAAGAATACTTTGCTCAATATTTGAATTCTTCACAAGCGTCAGAAGGGTTCTTGAGCTCTCTGGATTTTAATGTCCTCTCAAGGAAAAATATGAGCTACTAGTAGGTGACTATTTCAAAAAGTAAATTTTAATACTAACCAAAAGATGAATCAGCTTGGAATTAGGTCAGGTATACAAAAAAACTACCCCCCCTTCTACTTGCCTTCAGAACCTTCCCAAAGATACCTTTAAGTATACTCCATGGAAATTAGGAGGATGTTATAAGTGAATCTATCTTTAAAAGTAATAAAATTCCCATATACAAAACTTAACATAAAATTGATCATAGAGTGAAAACTATAAAACTACTTCTTGAAGGAAACAAGAAGAGAGTAGTTATGGCCTTGGGCTAGGCAAAAATTCACAGATACAACACCAAAAGCATGATCTAAATATGCATCTAAAAATTAGACTTCAATAAAAGTTAAAAACTTTTCTGCTTCGAGAGATACTATTATTAGATGTCGGGGTGTTGACCTATATTTATTGATTTTGAGGGGAGTTCTCTGTGCCTGGTGGCATCACAGTTCCGGACTTCAAGCTCTATTACAAAGATGTCATCATCAAGACAGTATGGTACTGGCACAAAAACAGACACATCGATCAATGGAACAGAATAGAGAGCCCAGAAGTGGACCCTCAACTCTATGGTCAACTCATCTTTGACAAAGCAGGAAAGAATGTCCAATGGCAAAAAGACAGTCTCTTCAACAAATGGTGTTGGGAAAATTGGACAGCCACATGCAGAAGAATGAAACTGGACCATTTCCTTACACCACACACAAAAATAGACTCCAAATGGTTGAAAGACCTCAATGTGAGACAGAAGTCCACCAAAATCCTAAAGAAGAACACAGGCAGCAACCTCCTTGACCTCAGCTGCAGCAACTTCTTCCTAGAAACATTGCCAAAAGCAAGGGAAGCAAGGGCAAAAATGAACTATTGGGACTTCATCAAGATAAAAACCTTTTGCACAGCAAAAGAAACAGTCCACAAAACCAAAAGACAACCGACAGAATGGGAGAACATATTTGCAAATGACATATCAGATAAAGGGCTAGTATCCAAAATCTATAAAGAACTTCTCAAACTCAACACCCAAAGAACAAATGATCCCATCAAGAAATGGGCAGAAGACATGAACAGACATTTTTCCAAAGAAAACATCCAAATGGCCAATAGACACATGAAAAAGTGCTCAACATCGCTTGGCATCAGGGAAATCCAAATCAAAACCTCAGTGAGATACCACCTCACACCAGTGAGAATGGTTAAAATTAACAAGTCAGGAAATGACAGATGTTGGCGGGGATGTGGAGAAAGGGGAACCCTCCTACACTGTTGGTGGGTATGCAAGCTGGTGCAACCCCTCTGGAAAACAGTATGGAGGTTCCTCAGAAAGTTGAAAATAGAGCTACCATACGACCCAGTAATTGCGCTACTGGGTATTTACCCCAAAGATACAAATGTAGGGATCCGAAGGGGTACATGCACCCCAATGTTTATAGCAGCAATGTCCACAATAGCCAAACTATGGAAAGAGCCAACATGTCCATCGACAGATGAATGGGTAAAGATGTGGTATGTATGTGTATACACACACACACACACACACACACACACACACACACACAGAGAGAGGAATATTATGCAGCCATCAAAAGGAATGAAATCTTGCCATTTGCAACGATGTGGATGGAACTGGAGGGTATTATGCAGAGTGAAATAAGTCAATCAGAGAAAGACATGTATCATATGATCTCACTGATATGAGGAATTCTTAATCTAAAGAAACAAACTGAGGGTTGCTGGAGTCGGGGGGTGGGAGGGATGGGGTGGCTGGGTGATAGACATAGGGGAGGGTATGTGCTATGGTAAGTGCTGTGAATTGTGCAAGACTGTTGAATCACAGACCTGTACCTCTGAAACAAATAATACGTTATATGTTAAAAAAATTGAGGAAGATAGTAGGAAGGGAAAAATGAAGGGGGGTAATCGGAGGGGGAGATGAACCATGAGAGACTATGGACGCTGAGAAACAAACTGAGGGTTCTAGAGGGGAGGGGGGTGGGGGGATGGGTTAGCCTAGTGATGGCTATTAAAGAGGGCATGTACTGAATGGAGCACTGGCTGTTATACGCAAACAATGAATCATGGAACACTACATCAAAAACTAATGATGTAATGTATGGTGATTAACATAAAATAATAAAAAAATACCAAAAAAAAAGAGAGATACTATTAAGAAAATGAAAAGACAAGCCATATACTGGGAAAAAAATAATTGCAAATATGTATCCGATACAGGATTTGTATCCAGTGTATATAAAGAACACTTAAAAATAATACAAAGACAAAACCCCAATTAAAAATTCAGCAAAAGATTTGAATAGGCATTTTACCAAAGACAACATATGAATAGCTAAGCAGCATATGAAAGGATGCTCAACATCATCAGTCACTAGAGAGATATAAATTAAACTGCAAGGCAGTACTGCTTCATACCCACTAGAGTGGCTTCAATCAAGGCAGAAAGTACTGAATGGTCAAGATATAGAGAAACTAGAACTCACAAAATGCTGATGAGGATGTAAAATGATGTAGTCACTTTGGAAAACAGTTTGGTAGTTCCTTAAAAAGGTAAACAAACCTAAATTTAACATATGAATCAACACTTCTACTCCCTAGTTATCACCAAAAAGAAATGAAAACATACGCCCACATAAAGCCTTGTAACATGAATGCTTATTTATAGCAGCATTATCCATGATACCTCCCAAATGGAAATAACCCAATTGTTTATAACCTGGCAAGTGGAAAATGAAAATGTGCCATATCCAGACACTGGAATGCTACAACAATAAAAAGAAGACACTACTGACACATTCTGTGTCATGGACTCAGAATCATTATGCTAAATGAAACAAGTCAGATGTACAAGACTACTTTTGCACCATTCCATTTATGTGAAATGTCCAGAAAAAGCAAATAGCTAGACATAGAAAATGGACTAGTGGTTGCTAGGGGCTGGAGGTGGAAACAGGGAGTGACTGTAACTGGCATGAGTGATCTTTTTGGGATGATGGTTGTACAACTCTGTATATTTACTAAAAATCAGTGAATTATACATTTAAACTGGTGAATTTTATGGTATTGAAATTACACTTTAGTACAGTTGTGTAAAAATAAAAATGGCTTATCTTCTGGGGAGGTAAATTCCAAAACAAAGAACTGAGAACACCTAGGCTAAATCAATGAACGATCATAGATCTTAGATGTATCTTGCCAATACTCTGGAAATGCTTAACATGCTCTTTGATGAGACTATCTACATGACGATTTTTTGGACAGTTATTGCCCCTTTGAGTTCAGAGAAGTTTTGCAAGACTATTAAAAAATTTAAAGTTAAAGCAAACATCAACCTCAGTCATTCTTAATTATAATGGGAAATTCAAAGTCCCAAGGTGGTAATAAGTAAGATACTACCACCCTAAGGTGAGACTATAATGCAGTATTTCTAAATTCCCATGAAAAATACAATCAATTTGGGGAAAGAAAATGTTAAATTCCTTACCCTGGGGGTAAGAGATAGCTGACAGGATGAGAAAAAGATTCTAAGGAAAACTTAGAGAAGATTTGGAAAAAAGTAGAAAAGGAAGGAAGGATAGCGGAGAGCAACAGGCTGAAAAAAATAAGTTGAATAAAGCAGAACAGAAGCAGATCTTCGGACAGGAGGATGACGACAGAGCAGAAAAGGTCAACCGCCCTGCCCAGAAGAAAGTGCTACTGGAGAAATACGGCATGTTTTCTACTTCGTAATCGTGCTGGGGAGCCCTTCTAATTGGGGCCCAGAGTTTTAGGTTTTCATGTGGATTCCTCAGTGATCTCTACTGCCAAGGTACCTACCATGCCACCTACTAGGAAATAAAACTTCTCACTCCCCCCACCCCATCTACCAAAATGGCAGGGAAATGTTAAGAGGCATTTACTTTATTTTTCTGGTCAGCGATACTCAGCAGCTCCCTTTGGGTGGTTGGGTTTGTTTTTCTCAGTATATCACATCAAGAAAATAGAAATGAAAACTGCTGAACGCAGCAGGAAAAGTGAAATAAATTTGAACACTACTTCCAACTGTTTTTATTCGAGCACTTCTAAAACTCTAGGAAAATCCTATCTTCCTAAACCACTGCATACTTTTAATTTTTTTTTCCAGAGTAAAGCTTAATCCATGTGTTTGCGAGTTACCTAAATTCTATCAAGCATGGACAAGCAGGTGAACCCTGGCAAATTTCCCATTGTTTTTACAGCCATGTTGCCCTATCAACTGCTGCAATCTAAACTGGCTCCCTGTTCTGCTGTTGGTGCCGCAGAGCAATTCTAGCTCCCAGGCCGGCAGGTGTGGCTTTGTCCTCTAAGTGAACAATGCTGGGCAGAATCCAGCTCACCTTTCAGAGGTTCACTGTTGTGGCAACACTGCCTTTCCTTCGTTTATGTGGTTGCCTTTCAGACATGTTTGACCACACTCTGTCCAGAAGTGTTTGTCACGTTTCTTGCTCTACTAAAGATATTGACTTAGAGACAACTCCGGATTCAGTGTTTACTAGTGTCATAAAGACAGATGACATGTTTCTCTTTCCTAGCTATGGCTTGATCTGGAGGAGGCAGGAAGAGGTGTATGGCTTCTAAATATCAACCAGGAAAGGGCACCTCACTGCAAATTAGAGCAAAAGTAAAAGGATTGGGCTGGTATCAGAGAGGGGGCAATATACTCACTGAAAACAAAATACATATCACACCAACTACCATGGATCTTCTGGATTGTTTATAGTTGTGTTTTTCTTCTTCTTTATGCCTAGTCTATGCAAAATAAAGAGTAACTGGCATACAGATAGAGAGGCAGAACCTAAAAAGGAACACAGTAAAAGATTAAGAAGGGCTGAAAATGTGTTCTAAGAATTCTCCTATATAACAATTTAGCCTTTTTTTTTCCTACTGAGAACCTTTATGGATAATGAGAGCCCCCAAAGAGCTGTACCATTTTCGTACTCAGAGTAAAATAGTTTATGTACAAATAAATTTACCAAGTGTGTGTCTGGATATAACAGAAGATGTGTGCATATAAATTTATATTTTATCTAGATCTATCCACACTTTTATTTATTCATCCCATGAGAAGTGTGTATCCTTAACTATTAAGTGATTATTTATGGTCCCTTCCCCCTTAACTGTAGAATGGAAATATCAATTATAATGTGAAAGTTCATTAAATGCTATTAATGATACAGTTTATCTCACTTCTTAGGAAATAATTTTATATGGGATTAATATCATACTATTAATATATTTAAGAAACTATTATTTTGAAACCTCAATAGGAACTGAAAATGAAGTCAGCTTTAAATAATTTTAATTAAATAAAATTATTACCATGGAGGAGTAATTATATCTAAGTAATTCTATGTCCCAAAAGACCACTTAACTTTTTTCACCTTTGTTATTTTTAATTATTTTTATTCCCATATCGCAGATAGGAAAATTGAGTTGAGGGTGAAGCAAGCATTTTCTGACATAATTTTTAAACTCTACTTCACAATCTTATTTCCAGAAACAAGATGGTAAGGTTTGACAGGATTTTAAGACAATTTTTGTAGCCTCTCTTCCAGATCATATGAAAAGATGTATTTTTAAAGCTTGTTAAATGTAAAAGAGTATTCCTATATTATGTGACTTAAATGCATCATTTTATTAATCTGCCCTAAGAAGTTCTCCTTCCCCATTTTAAGATCCATTTTAAAGACTGTGTTAAAAATAAAAGGTGTCACAGATAAGAAATGTACTTGATAACTGGTACTGAAAACCTGTAACAGAGAAATCTTATACCTTGCTGAAAACCTCTTATCTTCTCACACATCCAAGACTCCCCCAGTACCTTGGCACAGCTAAAATGTGTCTGGCCTCCCATACAGAAGTAATTGAAATTTGCTACATCATAACCTTTTTCAATTCTACCATCTTTTTGACAATTACAAGGATATTAGTGTCCTGATGCACTGGTTACTTAAAAACGTATAGTGATGGCCCCCATTTTTTGGGGGCGACTTGCTTTCATTGTTGATTCTTTTGATATACTTCCACCTCAATCTTAGTCAAGTTCCAGGGGGAGAAGTCTGACTTGATCTGCAACACCAGACACTGAGTAGGAAAAGGCAGGGCCAGAAGGCTCCATGCCCCGCCAAAAAATCTGCTAATCAGTTTATTATTATGTGTGGTAATTCCTCTTCTCAGAAGTGATTCAATTATATGATGATTACCGGCTTCATTAATAACTGTTGGTCCATTCACCATCAATGTACAATTGACATCCCTCGTCTCTTTATTCAGCACTGTGAGCTTCCTTGTGGAAATCCTCCACCACTACCAGTTGATTGTTTCTGGTGGAGTAGATTCTGCCTCTGGCTGCTGATGGACATTTTAGCTGGACCGGGTCAATGACAGCATTACCAGCTCCTGGTGATAGTAGCGGGCTCAAGGATGGGCTGATCAGAATAAGTGAGACTCAACTCTGGGTCTTTGGACCTACTGAATAAGAGAATCTCTTTTTTTCCTGACCAAAAGCTAGAAGACTATATAAGCCTGGGAGTGTTGATTGCCACTTAGGGGACAGCTCTGCTTGGGACCAATGTTGGCACAAATGGAAACCAAGCTAAGAAATGGCAAGAAAATGAGTTCTAATTCAATCACATGAGCCCCCAGATCCAGACAGGTCTGTAAGTATAATTTGGCTTTCCACACTTACACATGTAAAAGTAGGTAAAAAGGACAATTCAAACACTTCAGTGTAATTCTTATAGCTTTTGAAAAATTTAGAATTCATCCACTACTGCTGGCACCCACCAGACTAACTTAGAATCTCTGGCAGTGGGGCCCTGTAATTGACTATTTCCTCAGCATTTCCACTGCTCAGCTAACTTAGGGAAGCATTATGGGCATTCATCAAAGGTTCTCACTCTTTTTCTAACACCAGCAACAGGCCAGGTGAAATTCACATAATGCCTCAGAGGCTTCCCTGAAAGCAGACAATAAAATAAAGTAGGCTGAGGGCCACAGTTACTCTCATTCTGGTAGCTATAATGCCACCACCCCTTTTCTCCTCCAGTCAAGAAAGAGAAGAGATTGCAGTTATGTGGGAGAGACTTTCAAGATTTCATATTTATTTGAGAGAGAGCGTGAGCCAGGATGTGCAGTAGCGGGGGTGGGGGGGTGCAGATGGAGAGGGAGAGGCAGAGAATCTCAAGCAGTGTCTGCCTGATCACAGAGCCCAATGTGGGGCTCCATCTCACAACCCTGAGATCATGACCTGAGCCGAAACCAAGAGTCAGACGCTTAACCAGCTGAGCCAGCCAGGTGCCCCATGTGGGAGAGACTTTAATAGAAGGAGGCCTCCTTTCTTCTTTCCCAGTAGCCTCCTGGTAAATTAAAACAGTCTCTAACCTGTGTTCTGGAAGATGTGGGGCCTACTGTCCTGGTAATTGTTTGATTAGGAAAGTAGGATAAGCAGACAAAATGTAATTTGAAATTCAACACCCAAATTCAATTTTTCTCATTGTCTTAGTAAATTCAGGTAACCCACGTTGAAGGAACTAAGTTTGTCCATTAGATCTTAGAATTCAGGCAAGGAATCATCTTGAGACATCTTCTCCTGACGTGTAAATGGAGGGAGATCTCGACTGCTATGCTTTATAAAACAGGGGAAAAGAAGACTAGCCTGAGAACTTTTTCCAAATTTACTGTTTCCAATTGGCTTCCAGTAACACCTTTCACATAGCACAGTTGTTTTAGAAAAGTTGAGATAAACAAAATTTTCAGAGAAGATTTCTTGCCCTCAGATCTGCTTAAGGGTGGTTTCCAGCCCTGCACATTTGTTCACCTAGGTCAACTCTAACAGTAGGCAACAGGTCTAGTGAGACCAACCCACTAAAAAGAATTGATTATTTTTAAAAACTATCAACCTTTCTATAGTAGATATTTTAGGGTAGTTTTCCCCCTTAATAATTTTACCTAAGAAGCAGGCAGGTTCTAGGCATGGCACTGTACCACTGACCACTGTTCCTTTCAGGGAATTGGCCTCAAACCCTATGCTTTCAGATAGTTCGTTCTGAGACATCTCGAAATGGACCAGAATTGACTATGAACAAGCTGCATGAGGTTCTCTGAGTCTCTGCCCTTTAACGATCCTCTGGAACCTTCTCGCTTTGTGTCATCTTGAGTTGGGTTTTGTGGGCAAGTTGTCTTGGTGGACAGGAATTCCATCGAGATGATATGGGCTATGTTCTTCCCATCTTTGCAGCAACCTGCATCTCCTCCTAAAATTGTATGTTAATGACATCATTTTTGTATAAGCTGTACACAGAGCAAGAATAGGAGAGAAAAAAGATTTCCTAATGTATTGATGTCCTAGCTTTATTGTCACAAAATAGGTGTCAGCTGAAGAAACAACAACCTATGACCATTTAATCAGCATTAAAAAAAAAATAGTGTTAAGATCAATCATCTTAAAACCTAAATAATTATTGTTGGCAGATGCTCTGTTACACCTAACTTGCTGACGAAGCGAACTACCCAGGACAGGACTTCATCACCTGACGGTAGCAGGTTTTGTTGGAGGGCTCCCTGGAAGTTATAAGGTTAGCGAGGCTGTGAGCGCTCTAATGGGTGGAACCTGCCTCATGCCTAAGGGAGTGGGCGTTTCACAGCACTCTAACATTTTTGCAGGCTAAAATAATCACAGTCATGCTCTTTGGCATAGAATTTTGAGGTTTGTGAGAAAAATCTCGTCCCACTCTCAGCCCATGTCCATGTGGAGGCGAGGTGGCATTTTACAGACGTATGTTTTGGTTAGGCTTCTCAACTTTTAAAAGAGTTGTCAACTCTATTCCCACCTCAGCCGAGGCTTAAAGCATGGTCTGTCCCTAATTGGCAACAGAATATTTGCACTCCAAGTACTTGTCAGAAGAGGATAACGCTGAATGCTCGCTGCCCAGTGCCTATCAAAAATCAGTCATGAGAAATTGTATTTATGGAAGGTTGCCTGAAGGACATGCGTTCCCGTTTCGATCTCCAATTTTATTTTTGGATTTAGCCAAACCATTTGAGAGTAACATACTTAAACCCCATGTCTAGGCTACCTCAAAATAATAGTTATCTTCTGTGGTCATGTGCTTAGCCCTGAGTTAGGTGCTTTTCATACATTAGCAATCATCTTTCAAATAATCATGCGAAGTTGGGGTGAATAGCCGTTTTCCAGGGGAGGAAACAATCTAAGCACCATCAAATTGCTTGCTCGGGACCACCCAGCAAATCAATGGCAGAGTCCCCATCCAAACCAAAGTCGGCCTAGCTCCCAATTTCATACCCTGTAGAACCAGAGTTGCTTTTACTGAATTGCATTTTGGTGTTACAGCAGCCTCTATTGAAGGAAATTAAAAGAGCGAATTCTATGAAGCACAGAATCATATTTAACTCTAGAGACTTTGTTCAACTTTATGGAGGCTCTTGAGTAAGAATTTCTGTGATCTTAATACTGGATGTAATTGGGCTTTCACTGAGCAACTAATAGGCTTAATATAAAAATATTAAGAAGATTATGAAACATGATAGTGTTTCCCTTCATCTACCTTCTGGGAAGCCCAGATCCCAAGTTTTGATCTCCCTCTGTTTCATACTTGAGCTCTGCATTTTACGTGACACCTTCACCATGAGTTACCTCCTGATTAACCCTCCTATTCTCTGGCCACTGGTGGGATCCCTTTACTTACATATTCATTTGTTATACTGCATGTATTCCATTATACTGCATCTACTTCCATTATTTTTCTGGAAGAACATAGGATACATGAAAACCCAAACAAAAAGTCTGCACTTATTTAGCATTTAGTTTCAGGAACTGTGCTAAATGGCCTTGGATAGCATTTTCTTTTTTAACGCTACAGTAACTATGAATTAGGTTCTATCATTAGCCCCATTTTACAGATGAGAAAAAGGAGACTCGGAGAGGCTGAATAAAAGGCCCATACAGTAGAGCCAGATTTCTGGCTGACTCTAGAATCTGAACTCCTGACCACTATGCTTGGGTCTCTTCAGCTCCACATCATGGTGAGTTAACGGGAACAGATGGATATAACAGGATGGGAAGAAAAGGAGACGTGGGGGAAAGGATAAAGCAAAGGTGTGGACAAAATTCCCTGAGGGGGTAGAAAAGGAACAAGTTAAAATAGAAGAGAGAAAAAGAAGAGAAAACAAAGAGCACAGGACAGAGATGGAGTATATTCATAACTCTGCCTCCAAAGTGTGTAACTGTCTGAATTCTCAGAATGATGTTTTCATCATCAGCCCCAAGTATTAGCAAAACACAAACACCAACTCTTTGGTACCTCTTCTTGTTTGAGCCGCTCCTTTCCACAAAGGATCGACTATTCTTTACTGCTATTGATCCTGTCTTCTGTTTCTGCTCTCAACCAAGTGGGTTCTACCCATGCATGGAAAATGGGGCCACCCTCTTTACAGCATCAGATGCCATAGAGGCAGCATTTGTCAGGGTTCACGGTGTTCGTTTCCAGAAAAGAGCCTGGGGGTTTTTCATTCCAAATAAATTCCTCTCTATTGTCATCCATAGAAGTAAACAAAAAGAAGACTTAAGCACACAAATGAACAAAACCAAAATCAAACTCCTTTGTTTTTCTGACCCCCCCCCCAACTCATGCCAAGAAATAGTTTCCTCCCACAGCAGGGGACATGAAAAGTGAATGTGAAAACAATAACAACAACAACCAAACTCCTGAGAAGTACAGCTATTTACATGAATTTCTATAGGTCATAATAAGTTATCCCTGGAATTTGAATTTACAATTAACTCTCCAAAAACACTTTAGAAGTAGACCTTGCTGTATTAGAAAAGAGCCTGCTTCCCTGTTTTTACTTTCAAGTTAAAAAAAAAATAAATGAAAATAAATTTTAAAGATTTTATTTTAGAGAGACAGAGAAAACACAACTGGGGGACAGATAGGGACAAACAGACTCCACACTGAGCCCAATACAGGGCTTGACCTCAGGACCCTGAGATCATGACCTGAGCTGAAATCAAGAGTCAGATGCTCAACCACCAACTGAGCCACCCAGGTGCCCCCTTGGACTTATTTTTAAAAAGAAAGGTTTTTTCCCCCATTAAATTTTAAAGGATCTGTTATAGATTATGATAGGAGTTTTAAAAGTTTCTCTTGGAACTGGCTAGATGTCTGTGATTTCATGAGCTGGAAATATCTTTAAAATTTATTGTCATAATGATTGGCTTTGAGAGAATTAGGCTATGTAATTGCTGAGTTCTGTAGGTCCCGTTTGGATTCAACATTCCAAACAGGAGAATTTGAGTTGATTGTCTAGATCAAATCTAACGCTTGATAAAGATCGTTCCTCATGGAGAAAATATATGTTTGGGGGCTGAACATTCTTTGCATTTCCACATGGAAGCACTACTTGAGGGTCACATCCTGGGCATCTTTCCCTAGTCTTTCCTCCTTTTGTGGTAGAGATTTCTAAACACAGGTAAGTTGAGTCATTTTTAAAGCTGCCTTGACTCTTCTTAAACTCACAGGAGCTATACAATGGTGAAGCAGGCACTGTGTTTGTTCCCAGGTTTAGCCAAGATGGGGGCCAGTGTAGGTACACTGTGGCTCAACCGATAAGGCAAGATTGTTTGGAAGATAACGTACGCGAAGGCGCTTTGTAAATGGTAAAACATTAACAAATTAAAGAAAATTAGATCCAGATCCAGGTCCGTATCTAGCTATAGATAAAGGAAAGACTCTGGATTTTCATTCTGCTGCTGCCAATTAGCTAACATTTATTGAGCACTGTTAGATTATGCCACAACACACAGTGCTGTAGACTACTTTAAAGAGGAGGCTATTGAAGTGTAGGGTCATATTAAGAGCTCAACACCAGTATTAGTAAAACAACATTGCCAGTAGACTGGAGACAGAGAATTACATTGACAAATGGGAATGCCAAGAAAAATCCTACACTATGATTATAGGATAACGTAGTTCAGAGTTGATGACATTAAACCAAGGATATTCCTGAACAGGTAAAAATGGACCTACATATTATCTTCTGGTTCATTCAATTTTCTATCACTAGGTATCCAGTAAGACCCTCCAAACCGCTGCTCTGTGCTTCCAACAGATTATAAAACATTTGTCTTTTGTAACCATACACAAAAATATGCTTACCAAGAATTTTTATGAGATCCTTGTTTAGTTTTTAAGCTCCCATATTTAATGCCAGCAGGAATCTTGGAACATCCTTTAAGGATACACTTAAAATTTTCTTCACAGCTGATAGACACTGGACATTTTAGCCACTGAGCATGGTGTTCCATCTTGTCTATAGGATTTGTTTTTGGGAACCAAAGGTACTTAAAATAAGAATCCATTGTGCAATATAATTAACCTAAGCTTTAATGAGTTTTCTTTCATTTTTTTCTTTTAAATATTATTTTCAAATTATACTGAAGATGTTTAAGAGTGTACATGTCCACAAGGATTACACGGGAAGGATAGATCCATTTTCTGGAGGAAAATATATAGTATTCATTTACTTCAAATAATCAAAAAGATGAGAAGAACTTTGTTAATGTCAATATTTAGGCTAGAGAGAAGGGAAGAGTGAAGTTTTATTTTTTTATTTATTTTTTAAGATATTATTTGACAGAGAGAGAGAGAGAGTGAGAGAGGGAACACAAGCAGGGGGAGCGGGAGAGGGAGAAGCAGGCTTCCCGCTGAGCAGGAGCCTGATGTGGGGCTCAATCCCAGGGGAAGAGTGAAGTTTTAAAGAACACATACTTCTTTGGAATTTTTTACTGATCGAGTAACAACCTAGGATGGTTTCTTTAATGAACCCACTAATGTTTGATGAGGGTAATAAAAGATTTCTAAAAGTTAGGGCAATCCTAAGGTTTCTGCAGTTTCCACTTTGAGTTCATGATTCAACAACTGCTTTAGGAAAATATAAGGTCTCCATCTCTTTACACATATGTTCAGGAGTTATTTTATAATACAGTCCCTCCTTGCAGAAGCTATTTGTTCTAAACTAGACTAAGAGGAGATACGGTGAAAAGCTACTTACATTGCCAGAGGAGTGAGAAAAGTTGTCCAAATCTATCTCTGCTTTCTTCATTGTAAGAGAAGAAAGTGTGCAAGTAATCCCTACACTCTCAGAAGACAGAGCCATTTCCTCCCCCACTTGTAAAGCTTAATTTCTACACAAGGTGATTTTCACTGGGGAAATATACCACTGATTTCTTTGATCGACAGCTAAAACATTTAGATCTCCCTCTATAAAATGCTTTGAAAAAGTGCATTTGTCTTCTTTGACTCACAGTCCACGACTTACCCTTTGACTTCTTCCCTCAGTCATTTTGACACCGGCCCTGGGTTATCTGTCCGCGTGTGTGCGCGTGCCCCTTCAGAATGACTTTATGACAAGTGGTCTTACTCTGAACACTACCTTAAATTTCAGCTGCCCTGTTTGCTCCTGTACTTACAAAGTCTGAATTTACTGGGGGCCCTTGTAGTGCTATTTTTGACACATCATTAAGTTCCCTTTTCATTGGGAGCCTAAGGGCATATTCAGGCTCACCACGAAGAGCTAGCCTAAATAACTAAATAACGGTTAAACACGTGTCACGAGCTGCAAGGGGCTTGTTTGCCAGCAGGGCCGACGGTTCAGTGCAGCTCAAGCAATCCCCTACAACAGGGTGGGTAGAGATAATGAGATAACCACACACCACAAGTGAGTTGTTCATCTTTGTCTTCAAGCATCTAAGAACACAGTTATCTCAGTAGGCTGGTGCACCCCGGGGAGTTATAAATATCTTTCAGAAGGTAAAGAAAAACTGTCAAAGAAAACACACCCGAAAAATACAAGCAAAAGAAGACTTGTGAACAATTTTTTCAAGCAAAATTTCAGCTCTCTGAGAACTTACTGAATCAGGCCAATTACTCCTCTGTGCCTTTTTTTTTTGGCAATATTTATTTTAATTGTATGCAGATTTATTCTAATGTTATGATGCTAATCAACCTTTGTAGCTATAATAAAGGCAATGCCAACACCTCATCAACTAATCACATGGCTTCTTTTATCCTAGAGACTGTATCCTCCCTACACAACACCTCAGTACTATAAAAATTATTTATACAAATAAACTATTATCTAAAGACTGAAAAGGCGTAATAAATTATGCATAATATGGCCCAATTATGTGGTAATTTCTTTGTTTTAATTATTTGTATAGTTTTAATGAAGAGGTTGCTAGAAGGTGGAACCATTTTTATATTTAATGGAAAAAACAAATTTGTTTTAAAGAATGAAAACAAAGATAATTGGCTCTTAAATTAGAGGCATACTAATATATGCATGTTCCTAAATTATTACCAGGATTATTACTTTGTTTGTGCTATCAAAACTTTTTCCTCTGGAGCTCTGATGTTGGCTATCCAAGTTATTCTTCCCATTTCTGTTAAATGTATTAATATCTTGCTGTTCATCAAGTGCCAAAATAAAGGTTAAAAAAGTTCCCTGGATTATCTACAGAAGAAAAGTTGGGGAGGGTGATGACAACTATGATCTTTCAAGATGCAGTTTACGAATGCATAATAACTTAAGAAAGTGAGAAAAAAAATAGATTTATCAAGAAAAGAGAGAACTATCCTAAATTCAACACAGCAAATCAGCAAATTTCTTCAGGGAAAG
Source organism: Callorhinus ursinus (assembly GCF_003265705.2). NCBI lineage: Eukaryota > Metazoa > Chordata > Mammalia > Carnivora > Otariidae > Callorhinus > Callorhinus ursinus. Next base: position 12,005,929 of record NW_027397065.1, read on the forward strand.
ACATCAAATTTGAAAGGCATCAATACTTTTCTGCTGTCACCAAACTGTTATTTATGCTCATGTACCAGCTGGATTTGTGTATGTGCGTGCATAATCTTTTTCTCACCACTGATGTCATCATTAAAGCTGTGCAAGAATTCTGATTTTCGCTTTGCACAATCTTCAGGAGAGACTTGGACATGATGGTGAAAGTTTGTGACAAGTTTGTAAAAGTCAGAAATGCGGGCTTTACGGCAGTGAAATTTCACCACTGCAAAATAGAGGAAGCTTGCCTAACTGGGTACTCTTTTGCCAGTCCAGGCTACACTGCAGAAACCACGCAGAACAATTCCAGAGAAAGAGGTAGCTAACCATTCTGGGGAAAGAAGACAGGCATCTAGTATTACCCATATAGCACTCCACAGAATGAGCGGTCCTTTGTGAGTTGTCAAGCCTACTCTAGAATTATTTCAAGACTACCAATTTTATGACATGCAGAAAGATACCAACCATTGGGCATCCACCTCTCAAGGCTGCTGGTGCTGCGTTTGCTTGCTGTCAACCTCATCTCTGAGGTTTATAAAGGCTTCGAGATACGAAGGCTTTTAAGTATTTTCATTTATGAAATCTCAAAGCTGTGATGAATTCATTTTCAGAGCAGGAGGCAATAACCAAGAACAAAGAGACCTCACACGGCAGTCCAGAGGCAGCTGAGTGTAGAGATCTCAGGTTGCACAGGGGACAAGCCCCCGAGAGGCCAGAGGCTGGGGCCTATGAAAGGGGCCCCTTCCCACAGCAGGGACATGGCTTCGCTCAATACTCTTATTTCCGACTGGCGGGACAGTTCCTTAAGTCAGACACATTCTCTTCTAACTCTTCTGGCGAGGTTTCAGTTTTTCCAGAAACAACGTAGCCCAAAATTGCCTATCGCAAACAAAACTTCATTGGGACACCTCCCAACTGGATTAGATGATGGTGTGCCATTACTTAGTGTAGTTAGCAGTTACGAATGCAGAGGCTTGAGGGTTTGAATGCTGGGGATTTTGAAAGAGAAGGTAAATGGACTGTCATCTAAGCGTCTCTTATGGGAGTGGTTCAGTGACTACACCTCTTTCTTCTATTTTCTTACTTTATTCTCACAAAACCCTACCAGGAAGGCAGGAGTCTCCCCCTTCTGACAAAGGAGCTAACTGAAGGTAAGAGAGGCAGGAAACGTAACTGAAAAAAAGGGAGTGACAAGGGCCTGGGTATGAACCCTGGCTCTGTTCTACCAGCTCGACAGCACTGGGCAAGAGACCTCCCATCCCTGGGCCTTACGTCCTCATCTGTAGGGTCGTTGTTTGGTCAAGAGTGGAGATGCTATCTCTGCGTGGCAACTCGATGGGTACCTGACCCACCACATGCGGCCACTGAAAACCTTGCTTCAGCCCAAGCTGTGATCCTGTAGCTTTCTCATAACCATGACAGAGTCATCATCTGCATCCAGGCTGTCTTACTTTAAAGCTCTTGCCCTTCCCTCAATATAGTTCTTTCAACTGGATTCTGGGAAGAAATGAATGAAGTAACAAACCCATCTGTATTATCTGCATTGTGTCACTGAGAGGTGCCAAAGGTATATGAATGTCAGCCGTCGAGGGCTTACTATCCAGCGGGGAAAAGAAAACACACACAGAGAACCAATTTAATACATAAAGTATGATACCGTGCTGTTAAGCAACAGAAGGATGGTCAAGACAAAAAGCACTTTAGGAGTTGAGGGGTTTTCATTTCGGAGTCTCTCCACCTTCTCCAGTCTCCTGTGCTTTTCTGGTTACCATGGTGGCTGGCATCAACTGAGATTCTTTATAAAGACACTCAGGGTTGAGACTTATGGCTGGAAGTTTTATACTCCAAAATTTCCTTTCCCCAGGGATTTTCTAATTTCACAGTCTGAGCCTGTGTCTTTGGAATAGATTTAAAAGACCCACCTGGTTGCTCATGGTTTTGTTCTAAAGCAGCAACCCTAGTTTCCTCTGTCAACTGGAGGCGATAAAATTTGCCATTTCCTATTTATAGCATCTTTGCTTCTTTTAGACAAAACGAAAAGATAAGCAAGGTCATTCATCATTGGATCCTGCTCTGCCGTTTAAAAAACCAGGGACTTACAAATTGTGGGGCCATTTGCATGCCAGGAAGCAAAAAGATTTTGATTAGGAATATTCTCTCTGTATATAGGACCATTAATAATGGTTAAGAGTGCTCTTTCCCTAAAAGCAAATCTTGTTGAAAACCCAACTTTTCATTTCTTTCCAGGAAGATTCTATGGATTTGACAGAAGCAAAAATGAGTCCCATGGTCCCTGGAGAAGTGTTTAGGAACAGAGCTGGGAGCTAGTCTGTTTGGGTAGGAGATCCAACACTTAGCAGCTCTGGGTCCCTGGGCAAATTACTTCACTTCTCAGTCTGTCCCTCAGTCTCTTCTTCTGTATGTAGGGTAAGGATAATAGGAGTAACCAGCTTATGAGATTGTTAGGAGGGTTAGATGAGCTATTATTTATTAAGCCCTTACAACAAAGCCTGGCCCATGGTAAGCACAAACAGAGTACACGTTAAAGGGGTCAAGAGAGTTGAGCTTGCTTGCACGTTCTCTTTAAGCTTCTCCAAGGTTAGAGGGATGAGAAAGGGGGTAACTGAAGTTTGAAGCCCTTGGGTTTGCGGGTGCAGATGGGGGGCATTGGTTAATTGATCAGTCATCTCTTAATGTACAGTGAGTCTTAATAAGGGCCCCCAAATCAGATTAGTCTTCCCGCTCAAGTAAGGGCAAAGTATTCATCTGTGTATTTAACATCATTTTACACCCGCGAGGAGTCAGAAAGGCAGCTATCCTAAGGCACAGCTCTTGCACGGGACTTTTGGCAATGGTATTTAAACATTCCTTTGCATACCACGATTTGATTTAAGGCAGTGATTTGTTAACTGGGTCATCTGTAACACAGATCCTTTCCTTTTTTTGGAAATACACCTGTTTCTGGGATTTGATCTGGCTCCTAATTCAAACAGACCTCCAAGTGCTCTGAAACAAAATCAACCTAAAATTACCCACTTATCTCGAGTTACACTTAGGCCATATGGTTGAAGTCGTCCAAATGTCACAGAAGCGACGGCAGCAGCCATCATCACGCTTGGCACTTACCCAGCATCCTGCCTGCTGGAGTATTATGTAAGTTATAAGACTTCCATTAAGACAGAGGTGTTAACCCTAATTCCAAAAGGACAGTCACTTGACTGCTATGCTTTGTTTGGGCTCCATTTCCTGGTGAATTGCTACATAGGAGGTTCTTCAAGTCCATACTGGTTTCAGGATGGCATTCTTATAACTGATAATGTCTCCAGTGTTAACTCCTAGGATATAGACGACAGATGGGAGGCATGTAGGACAAAGACCTTTTTCCCGGCTCTTTGAGTAGACTCTTAACCAAGTTATTAGACTTGCTGCATTTCAGTCAGAGGACAATGGCTAGATTGTCACGACCAGAAACTCCTGCAAAAGGCACTGGAAAAGTCTGGGCAGTGAAGAGAACTCAGTGCATCACCTTATGTCTTTACCCACTGGAACCTGACATTCTCTCTCAGATTAAAAACCTACTCCTTAGCATCCACCATCGTGCCATACGTATACCAGGTGGCCGATAAATTAACATTGAGTGGATAAATAAACGTATTAAGTGCATAAATAACTTATTATAATCATCACAAAGTTTTACAGTATGCATCTGCAGTAGACGTGATGGACACAGGCAGAGGAAAAGCAGGAAGAGGTGGCTGGATGAGAAAGAGGTTGACAGGGCTGACTGCGGGACGTATTAACCAGTTGAACCGAAGGGATCCTCAGAGTTCTTCGTATTAACTTCTCTAAGTAATGTAGTGTGACTCAAGACAAAACTCCATCAATGCTTTGCCTAGAATTAGTCCTATGGTATTGGATGCCTCTGGAATTATCTAGGCTGGAATCAATGAAGATCTATGCTTCCCTCATCATTAACCAAATAACCTTTCAACAAATGGGCCAGCCAAGTCATGTGCTAGTTGCTGGGTGCCAGGACGGAATACTTCTCAGGGAGGCCATCCCTGTAGTCAGGAAACTTACAGGGAAATTCAAGAGCTGAAAAATGCAATCTTTAAGAATATACCCAGCTTTCTCCCAGTACCAGTACTTGGCTATCACCTTCACACTGAAGTCATCACACCTAAATATCCAGAAAGTTTTATCATCAACTATACCATGCCTCTGGGCAAATATCCCCTCCCACCAGAATCTGCTTTACCTGCTAACTATGAATAGGAAGACATTAAGCCAGTATATAGTATTTTCCTCGTAGCTGAGTTTTTATGTCTCACAATACTAAGAAACTCTAGGGTCAGCAGTCTGCGGAGGGCAGGGAGAGATAAGACTAAACAAGATAGGAAACGTTTTTGTTTGGTAGTAATTGTAAGGAAGTGTAAAATAAGCACCAATAGGTTTCAGAATAGAAGGGCTAAGTTATATTCATTTGAAAATAATAGAAGAGGGGGTGCCTGAGTAGCTTAGTTAGTTAAGCATCTGCCTTCAGCTCAGGTCATGTTTTCAGGGTCCTGGGATCAAGCCCCACATCGGGTTCCCTGCTGAGTGGGGAATCTGCTTCTCCCTCCCCCTCTGTGCTCTCGCTCGCTCTCTCTCACTCTCGCTCTCACTCTCCCAAGGAAATAAATAAAATCTTAAAAAAATAGAATAGAAGATTCTTGCCCACCAGTCCCTCTCAGGCTGGGGGATCCAGGCCTTGTTGGGATGGATGTTCACACTGTTGTGCTGATGATGGCGTAGCCCAGAAGCACTGAGGCGCAAACCCAAACCATGGGTTTGAATCCTGGTTCTAGCACTTCCTAACTCTAAGATCTCAGACAAATTTCTCTTTCAGAGCTTTGATTTCCTTTTCCATGAAATGCTAAAAATAACAGCACCTTCCTTAAAAGACGATTATAAAGATCACATGATGACATGTGCACATTGCCAGGCATATAATATATGCTCAATAAATATTCATTCTCCCTAATTGAAAGAAACTAATTCACACATCAAATTCTAGGACTTTATATACCCTCAATTCAGTATTTAATTATGTCCTCTGGTAATAATTAGAGATCTAGAGTAATGACCTCAAGCTAAGCACTAGAAATATGGCTGCATCTGACCACCACAGGGGACACAAAGCCAAGTCCTTTGAATCAACCCTGTTTCACCATGAATGAATCCCATATGCTAAAACTGGGTTTGGTTTAAAGCAACACCCATCTTAAACTCAAATAATGTAGCTAGGGAAAAGCCTCCATTCCTCAACAACAGGGGGATTCTTGAAGCTATCTAAGTTAGTCTGAGACTGGAAAAACACAATTGAGAGAGAACCTCCTTCAAGATTACAAATGGTATTAATAGGAAAACAGGACAAAATTGCAAAGCCTGGGGTATACAGAGAGGAACAGAGATGACAAATAGTGTTCTCTTCTTTCCTTTCTCACGCATTAGTTGGAACACTAGGGGCCTAGGAAGAAGAGTGTGAGAGAAGAATTTTGCCTGGCTCTACTTTGAGAAGAACTCACAGTGTGAGAAGAGATTTTGACCCTACTAGAAGCACGTAGTTGGGGCTTTTCGTCTCCTGGGATGCTCTGTATTTCTTATGGCTCTCATTCTTTCCCTTAAACCCCTGTGTTTCCTATTTCTTATTTTGGGTTGGGAGAGGTAAACACCTCGGGTGGTCTGGGCTTACTAGCCCTGTGCTACTGAGTAAATGATTTCACCCCACTGGACTCAGTTTCCATTTCTGAAGTAAGAGGATTATTGTAAGACTTAAGTATTCTTGTAGAAACCAAATAGCCTAATATTTGTAATACAATCTAGATAGCTATGCTTCCTGATTTCTAGAAAGGCAGTATTGCTATGTGAAAAGTGGCTAGACTTGTTTTGAAATTGAATTTGAATATTAACAACAAGCTGCTTTACAGAGCACCTATGTTGATTCGAGGTGGATTTTTAGGTGTGTGTGGAAGGTTGTTGATGGAGAGTACCACCCTCAGGTATGGTCATTTCGGATACAACAGCTAGGTACTGGGCACACAGCAGGTGCTCAATATGGCAAGCATCCTTGGTATTGGAGTACCACAGCAGACAAAACAGCACAGAGTTGGTTGTTTGGCATGCATCCTTGTCTTCAAGGAGAGAAGGAGATGGGTCCTTCCCTTGTCCCAGGTTGCCAGCCCAGTTCACCAGGGAATAACAGACAGGGGCTCAAGGACACATCACTGGGGTAGAAAGTACCCCTGAAACATAAAACAGTGGCATTCCCAAAAAAGTACTTAATAGGCTGACCACCACAGATAAAACGGTGGCAAAAGTTAACTTAGGTCACAAATCTATGGTCAGTCACAAAGATTGGCACTCAGATTAGAAACACTCTCAGGATCTAACTTTCTCCATTAAAAAGAGCTGAAAGACAAAGCTGATTTTCTATGCTGTTGCTACTCACCATTTCCTAGTGGCACAACTCCCACCCCAAATGTTGTGGAATTACATTCAGTATAGATTTATCAGTTCTTCTACCCTATCCATTTTTCAGCAGCTGATTAGTCTCCCTGGGATGTAGACACATCTCTGATCAAGAGCTGCTTGACTCTTTCCCATCCTCACACATGCATCCCAATATCCACATTACTTATAATAAATGTGCTTATATGTACATATATAAACACATTTGTATGCATATATGTTCCCAATGCTGTATTCAAAGACTCATTCCGAACGGATGTATATATGCACTCATATACATATAGGAATCCAACTGGATTCCCAGAGGGAAATGTGGAACACATTGTTAAAATGTCTGTCATCCATGTAAGAGAAACAGAAATGAGCTGGGCATTAAATTTGCATACAGCCCCGAGCACAGAGGTTCCTGTATGTGTACCATTCTCCTGTTCTTGATGATGGGCATATCTGACAGAAAGATTCTGTCAGGATTAGCTCAGGAAAAACACCCCCAAGGAGATAATTTGAAGACATACTGAGAATTTGCCTCAGTACATGAAAATAAACATGAAATCCTCAGCACTCTCTGCACATTGAGAAGTTCCCACCAACACCCTGCTGCACACCGGGGGATAATCTACTGGAGCTAATTAACACACAGTCATACACAACGCTGTTAGAAGTGGTTGCCACTTAGGATTGATTTAGTTGCTGCAATGCTTAAAAGAGACTTGAGAAGGTTTTTGTGTAAATGTGGGAGGAAAGGAGAGGAAATAAAAGTGTAAAAACAGCTGCAAAATTAAAAGGTGCTAAGGTCTTTTTTTCCCCCCCTGAAGACATTAGGGAAACTTATTGAGAAACTATTAGTGTTCCAGTAAAGCTTTTTACTTGATTTTGTTTCTTTCCACATCAAAATTGCGTGCATGCGCGCACACGCGCGCGCGCGCACACACACACACACACACATATACGATGCATGGTCTATAGATTGTGGCTATGAAAAAAGGGCATGTTTTACTTTATAAGCAAACAAGCTCTTCATTAAATGCTAACATATGGATTGTGTCATCTAAAAAAATAACAATTTTCTCTCTCCATGTCTACTTCTCACTTTATCTTTCTGATTTATGGAGATTTTCTGCAACTTTATTAATTAGTAATAGGTCTTGGGAAAAATCATCCAGGAATAGAGGGCCACAGATAATTTTTTCTTTGCCATATGAAAAAGACAAAACAAATCTAACTACTTTAAAATGTTCTCCCTCAAAGTCCATGTTATGAAGGCTATCTTAGGAATCAACATCTCTAATAATCATCATAGTGAAATATCACAACTGAGTAAATGAGGTTTTATTAACCTGCTCTTTATTACTGGAACATAATAGAAATAATCTAGAAAAGACCAATTAGTGTAAACCCCATCTCAGGCTTTATGAAAATTTAGAGAGTTGCAATTGATTGTTTGCACTGATATATTGGGTTTACTAAAGAAAATTATAATAACATAAAAATGATTTCAGCAGGGACAGTGTTTACTCTGGAGTTGACAATCTACTTTTTATTTTAGCTGTATTGTTTGTATCTAAAATAGCTTCTTGATTCAGGCTAATTCTATTTGGCTATATTTTGCTTTCTTTTAGTTGAGATACTTTATGAAGGATAATAAGAACTATGACAAAAAATTCTGCAAATCTGTCTTTCCATTAGGTTAGACTAGCCTACAAAATAAAAAACTCAATAACAATGTACTGACACCGAGGATCTACTACGTCCAAAGCCCTTTACCACATCTTGAGTATAACAGAGAAACACAGGCAACTTCTCCTCCATCCTTCAGAGGCTTAATGCCAGGATGGAAGGCAGACACAATCACAGAGACTTCACAAATGGGAAATACTGGTGGCGGCTACATGGAGTGTTTGGTTTAGATACACGTGGGCACTTGCACACGTGACGTGATCAATTAATAAGGTCTGCCAAGAGAAAGGGCAACAGAGGTGGTAGAGTGGACATGACATCTCTGTCAGCTCTGGCCTAAAGTTGGTATACAAGGGTGGTATGGGACATTATGGAAGAAATGAGGTTAGAATGGTTAGTGAGATTTTATTTTCAATATCTTAAAAAAAAAACCTAACCAATTATTAACAATGATTTTGAGACCACTAATTGTGCCTCATATGAATTTTAGAGTAGTTTATGTATAAAATAAAAGCATTAACAAAATATCCAATACTAAAGCTAAAGATCCACAAGTTTACAAGTGTTCTGTAAATGGGGGAGCCTGGCTGGCTCAGTTGGAGAAGTATAGGACTCTTGATCTTGGGGTTGTGGGCTCGAGCCCCACATTGGGTGTAGAGAGTACCTAAAAATAAAATCTTAAAAACAAAACAAGAACAAAATCAAATGCTCTGTGAACGCAAGTAAGAGACTTCTTTGAACTGGACAAAATACCAGCGAAAAATTCATGGGTTCTGGGAATTTGCAATGTGGGACCAGCACATCTGAATGAGGCAAACAGACTGATTTTTACATAAAAAGGTTGTGTCCTTGGAAAAATAAAGAGTTGTAGTTTTTGTTTTGTTTTTTGTTTTTTTTTGCTATGTCTTTTGTTTTTTTGCTATGTCTCCAAACGTCAGCCAAAAAACATTAGCGGGAGGCAGCTGCTGGGTCTACTCTATATAGAACAGATACTAAGTACCAAAAGGGACCAGGAGAGATCACCCTTCTCCTAGAGTTCCCCTCATTCTGCTTGACTGGTCCCCCATTAACACTAACACCAAATAACGTTGGGAACAGACAAAGCTTTTGTTCATCGTTCTTTAAAAGAGTTGGAAAGGCATCTCCGCTCTTTCCACAGTTTGGCTATTGTGGACATTGCTGCTATGAACATTGGGGTGCATATGGCCCTTCTTTTCACTACATCTGTGTCTTTGGGTGAATACCCAGGTAAATATCAGCTAGGGTAGCTCTATTTTTAATTTTTTAAGGAGTGGCTGTACCAACTTGCATTCCCACCAACAGTGTAAGATGCCCTTCAACAGACGAATGGATAAAGAAGGTGTGGTCCATATATACCATGGAATATGACTCAGCCATCAGAAAGGATAAATACCCACCATTTGCGTCGACATGAATGGGACTGGAGGAGATGATGCTAAGTGAAATAAGTCAAGCAGAGAAAGTCGATTATCATATGGTTTAACTTATTTGTGGAACATATGGAATAGTGTGGAGGACATTAGGAGAAGGAAGGGAAAAATGAAGGGGGGGAAATCAGAGGGGGAGACGAACCCTGAGAGACTGTGGACTCTGAGAAACAAACTGAGGGTTCTAGAGGGGAGGGGGGTGGGGGGATGGGTTAGCCTGGTGATGGGTATTAAGGAGGGCACGTACTGCGTGGAGCACTGGGTGTTATATGCAAACAATGAATCATGGAACACTACATCAAAAACTAATGTACCGCATGGTGACTAACATAACATAATAAAATTAAATTAAAAAGATAAGGAAATTTTTAAAATATTTGAGCAAACATGTGGACATTTCATTTTTATGCATTCCATTAACTGCCTCTACAGCTACACTCATCTACTCCCAGAGCATAGAGACCGGCAGATGCTCCTTCCAGAGCCTGGTTTTCCTTCGTGATTGAAGGTGGCAGAGAAGCATGCAGGAGGCACGGGAAGAGAAAGATGGATTGAAAAGTGTCAGGATGTCAGTCTCAACGCAATCCTGGCAGCTCCCCAAATACCAGTCGTAGCGACATTTTTCTGAACCTCCTTCACTCACAAGTTTCACTTTATATTGATAAAAAAAAAAAATCTTTACCATTTTAACCCCCTCCTTCCTCCTCCAGCAAGCTCTGGCTTCTTTCTTTGGTCTTCTGAAACACAATCTACTTTCTTCTCCTGACATAGTGCTTCCTTTCTCAATGTAGTATAGATCCTTTCAGGGAAGGAACCCAGTTGGATCTTATAACCTGACTTCACATTAAAATAATTTGAGGAGGGTTGGATTTTACTCAGCATACATACCTGGGCCTTCTCCAAGACTAGTTAAATCAGAATCATGAAAGGCAGAAACTGGTGTGTGAGTGCGTGTCTTATTGCATCCCTGGTGATTTTAACAAGCATCCAGTAGAGTGGATTGTAGATGACTGGCTCCCACAGTGTGGACTCTGGGCCAGCATGACTGGCATCACCCATCACTTAAAAATGCAAATCCTCGGGCCCGACCTTACCCTAATATATCAGAAACCTTAGGATCAGGGCTCAGATTTCTGTGTTTCTAAGAGCCTTCCAGGTGATTTTGAATCATGCTAAAATTCTGAAGCCTATGCACTAGATCACTGACATTTTAATTGTCTAAGTTAAGACCTTTAGCAAAATCTTTAAAGTGTGGTCTCTGACCGGCAACATCAGGATCACCTAAGAGTTCTACCCTTGGCTTACTGAAGTTTTTAATAAGATTCCCAGGTGATGTGTATATAGATCAAAGGCTGAGAAGCACTGTTCTAAGAACTTACTCAAAATTCCATGGACTCTGCCAAATAGCTGGCTGTTACGATCTTATTAATACATGTAATAATTATTCATTTCTCAAAAATGGAACCCATTTATTCTTCAGCTATTAAAACACAAAGTGGTTTTTCCTATGTGGTGCCAGGTCTAAGTCTTTTTCTATGCTTCTGTCTTTGTTCTAAGGGTATTTTCACATCTGAGAAAAATGAAGAAAGAAAAGGTCAAAATCCCTGATGTTTTCCTTAGTTCTGGGATGTATCCATTTTATTCCTCTGGAAATGGGATCTAAGGTTTGACAGAGAACAAAGATGGATTCTTTGCTTTGTGTCCACTCCCACACACAGGAAGGGATCTCTGGGGGTAAAAAAACAAAACAAAACAAAAAAACCCAAAAAACCCACCCGACCTTATTGAACGTATTAAGAGGCAGCAATGTGTGTATTTGTAAACACATATATTGGGGTGGGTAAATTAGAGGAGAGGGAAATGTCATCTCCAGCAAGTCAAGTTCATCACCCCTAAGGGTCAAGCCCTGGTGTGAGGATGCCCCAGATTTCTCTGTAACAGAGGGAGCTCTGTTGCTTCTTGTGATTATTCTAAGACATTACTTTGTGAGAACCGGAGTAATGGCAAAAGGTCACAAACCCACCTGCTCAAGCACCTGTTTTTCCACTCTTCTTCTTTCATCTGCAACTTCAGCCTCATTTAGCTCAGATAAGAACTGATCCCTTGAAACTGCAGGTCCTTCCCTGTTTGGTATCCTAGCCTAAGCCTTGATTTGGAAGGGATGGTGAGCGGGTGGACAAAAGGGCTGTCAGGTGATCTACATTTTCAGCTAATAAAAAGAACATTTTCAGAGTTGAAAAGAGCATACTAAAAAATGATTTTAAACTCTGCCTGAAATCTGATCAAAACCAACATGTAATCAACTACACTCAGTAAAGGAATATGTCATTGAATCTTAGAAAGTCTTGAAAAAATTAAGAAAGATTCAAAATCAAATGTGTAACATTAAGAAATGAAGAAGCCTCCCTACCCCAGTAACGTTAGAGGTCTGAGTTTGACCAGTCTGTTCAAAACTTCTTAGTCAAGTTACTTCTTTCAGAGCTTCCCCCACCCTGCAGCCCTGGGGGTCACCCTGTGAGAAAATGACTTCGCTAACCACTTAAGATGTGAATATTTGTTGTGAACCAGCTGCAGCTCTAATAACCACTGATCCATGGAATCAAAGCCTACTCCTCACAAACAATAAGCTCTTCTTGTTCCTGAAACTGCACTCTGTAACCTTTGCAAGCATTATAAAAATAGGCATGATGGATCCCAGTGCAATTTCTTATGATTGGATTAATTCCAAACCTCAGAAAAGTAGCTGAAGTTTTATCAGCAGAGGTGGTAACTGATGACTACAATTGCTAAGACTATGGGGCTCTTTTTTTTTTTCTTTTGCAAAATAGGATGCAGCGTATTGCCAATTTGGTCAACAGCTGAAACTAAAAATGCTGATGGTTTGAGTTACATTGACAGTGGTGACGATCAAAGGTTTGTTTCTCTCACACCTAAATATAATTTTCCACATTAAGAAATACAATAATTCAGAAACAATTTGTTCAAAGGATCCCTGAAGTAAACAAACCAAGCTCCATTCTCTAAAATCCAATGAGTTCCTTGGTAGCAAAGGAACACAGGAATGAGGGTTTATAATTTTTTTTTGACCTCCACAAAACATCATGGAATTAGCCATTTGCAGGTGTGACATATTACCTAAAAGTAAAGTATATTAAGATTTCAGTGTAATTAAATCCATTTCCCTCCTCAGTGAAGTATGATTTTAATAAAATATGTTTCCACTCAGATCCTAACCACTTGGGCCTCCTGATCTAGAATAGAACCTGGACAGGTAGTGGGCACTCGGCCAGTGAGAGGAAGGAAGGAACGAAGGCAAGTACATCAAAATCGGAAAATAACCCTGCCGAGAGAAGAGAATTATCTTTCTGAAATAAATCAGAAGTTATACTTCTAAAAATATCATGTACTATTTTCAACCCATGAATTAGAAATAAAGGTGCATTTTGGTATGAAACACATGCTCTGCAACTGTTTGAATTAATACACTGCTGTCAATTATTCCAAAAAACAGCTGAGAAGGAAGGCAAGGATCTTCATTTTCGCTTAAGAAATATACACGCAATGGCACTTTGTGCTATTAGTTTAAAAATAACAAATCACAATAAGAATGCCAGTCCTTCTGGCTTTGAACTATTCTTAACAGAAATAAGATTAAACAGGTCTAACCTGATAAAGGTTTGGAGATGTTAACAGTAATTGCCTCGTTGCTTGTGAGGGTGCCTGACGTCCAGAAGCACCTTTTTTTGGCAATATTTGCTACACAGTCCTAAAATATTCCATATTTTAGAAGACCTGTGGATTTCTTTTTTATCTGAAGGGCTGTATGAGAAACAAAGCATTATGTTTCAGACAAGAGGCCTCATGATTTTCAAGATTCTAGGTTATGCACTTAGCCATTCAGCTGTCTCCCACCTACATGGGGTCACAATGACAAGAAAAGTCACCTTTGAGCAAAATCGTGAACTTCAAGGCCAAACAACTGCATAAATAATCTGTAGGCCACAGACCATCATCAAAGTCTGGAATTTATGCAAATAACACTGCTTACATTGAACAGATCTGTAATGGTGTAAGCTCTTCCAGCCTAAATAAATGAGAAAGTGGAGAGCTTTTACAGTGCAAGATTGCTACCTACAGGCCAAACTGCAGAATGACATACAAGGCAATTAGGGGGGAGGGAAAAAAGAGGCAAACAGTGTTTTATCACAGCAATGTAAGTTATATACTGATAAGCAGACAAACCCAGGAGCATGTCAAGATTGCATAACACACACTGGGATGCTTATTGACAGTTTTTGTTTGAAAACTACAATGCACTTTTTGCGGTTTCTGTTATTTCCCACTTTATTTTTCTTTTGGAGGGTTCTTTATCTTCTGAAAAATGTAAATTGCTTTTCTGGGGGGGGTTAAAGTTCTGTCTCGATAATGTATTCTAATACCTCTGCATGTATATTGAATATATACATATATACCTATATATATTTTCTACGTAGAATCTATATTGATCATTTTGTTTTTGGTAGAGCAATCGATTACAAAATTTGGAGTAAGCTTCTGCGGTTCAAGCAAATCTCGTAAGGCAGCAGTGGTTGGAGGAGGGAACAGTTTATTCTACATTTTCCCTGACTCTATACAGCTTTTAAAATTCATTTGTTCAAAACTCTCTACTTTCCATATTTAGAGTAATTTAAAGATTATGTGTATTTTAAAACTGTACTTCTTTAAGAAAATACCAAATACTTCGGTTATGAAGCTCAGATGGTAGTTTATCTCACAATAAAGGAATCTGATTTTCACTGACAAAAAAAATATGATTAACACTGAATTCTCAGTAATTTATATCACAGCCACATTTTCTGAAATGCGGAGGGTGGTTTTTAAAATACGGATCTTTGAAACTATAAGACAAGTTATTAGAAATGCATTTTTCCTTCAACTATAAAGAAAATCCAACTCTAAAGAGAGTAGGTTTCAAAACTGAATAATATATTATGGTTAAAACACATCAACAATCTGTCACACCATATGTACAAATAAACATATCCCACCATCATTGCAAATGCCATAAATGAGGCCATCTGAAAAGGTAGAGCAAATTCTTCCTCATACTGTTATAGACGCTAAATAACATTGCCAACATTTTCCAAGATATGCCTAAAGTTACCTTTCTATAATACGGCTATTGATATACTTCAAACATTCTGCTTGCCCATCTCATGAAGATGTTCTCCACATCCTTAATTTTAAACACAATTTAGAACATACTCAGTTTGAGGGAGGAAAGAATGCTATTCTTTATAATTGGATTTTGGTTTTGAATGATAAAATATTAACCATAATATATCCTTGAAATATTTAGAAGTAATAATCTCAGGTGAAATTCATTAATTAAAGAGTGCAAATATAACAGACTCATCAAAGAAAAGGCATTGCACTAGTAATAAATATGCTAGTTTATTCTGATTCGTAGCCAACTGTATATTGTTCAGCATTTCCCCCCAACTAAAGTATGAATGTTAAGCAATTAGACGATGTAACAAATGTGTGTAATAGAATCTATAACTTTAGAAGTGGAAGTGGTGAACACATTAAACTACAGGTGTTTTTTTTTTTCTTCCCCTACTATTAGTGTCTCCTGAAGAGCAAATGTTTTATATATTATGGTGTTTAATTGTATATAATCATAATATAATTATGCAATGATTAAATGATCTCAATTTTATTTCAATTAAGTAGATAAGATTTTTATTAGAAATAGTTTTCTATAATTAAATTGTTCAGGAGAAATTTTAATAAAGATTGAGGACAAACCATATAATTTCTAAAAGCAAATTCATAATGAATTTACTGTGAAATTAATATTTAATGTACCTAACGGTATCTTTCCTCATATAGTTCTCCACAAATTCAGTTGTTACTTTTCCAACTGACTTATACTTTGTCAGTCAGTATAATTGTGAACGGAATTAATGAAAGTGTTCAGGATGTATGAGAGAATTATTAATTAAGGGTAAGAAAAAGTTTTTTTAACTCTGCCCTCTCAGGCAAAATAGATTTTCGAGTCCTTATTATTATTTACCTGAGGCAAATAAATTCATATGTAGAGCTCTAATTCTACCATAACATAATTACAAACCATAATAAAGGGTAAAAATTTTCCTATTGCATTTAAGAAGCCTTTAGGAACAAAATATAAAGCTGAATCATAAAAATTATATTATGGTTGGTGGATACTTATCCTAAGGCTATTTATCAAAATCAACAAAAATTATTGATCATAAGAAATAGTATCATTATTCTGTTGGTATAATTGTAATGCTCATAACAAGGTAGCCTACTGTGCTTGTGTGTCATTTTAATGTCGATTGTGCATCAGAAAAGTTATCCATACATGCAAAACCATTTTTTTCTCAGCTTACAGGACTATATTTGACACTTCTTTCTTATTTGTGTATTTTCATTGTTCTCATGCTAACCATGAATGAATTCTAAGACTAAATTCACATTATCAACATGAATTCTAGACCCATCAGGTCTCTTTCTAGCAGGGGATGTTACTTTTATCTTTGTTACATTCTCTGCAAAACTTATTGGTAACATACTTTCAGAAATGCCAGCCAATAAACAACACTAAAATAATTTTCTTTATAAAAGCACAGTGATCTTTGGCATCGTTCACTCTTTTCAAAGCCATAAAAGAACAGATAACAAATATATGACTCACAAATTATCAATTATGAAAAATAATCTGGTTCAGAAAAGCTGCGCTAATGTAAAAAGATGGATCACTTGTCACAAACCAATAAAGGCTATTGTTTGTGAATCCAATATTTGATTTTATCGTTTATGTTAGGCAACTTAAAATGATTTTTAAACCACATTACTTTGTGGAAAAAAAATGTTATAAAGGTGAACACAGGGGTTGGGGGGAGAAAAAACCAGATGTGTAATCTGTCATCCTTGAAACAATTTATACTCTTACATTGAATCCAGCCTGCAAATCTAAATCGCAAAGACCTGGTCAGCCAGGATGGATGTATTAGAAAGGACCTTACCATGTTCCAGAGAATGGACAGTAGCAGGACCATTAGTATGACTTTGATTTTATTTTTCCTTTTCATGTGCCATTCTGATGGCAAAAACTCTGCAGCTAAGCTGCTTTGTTATGCAGGGAAGTTGAAACCCTGTGTTTTTTAAGGTAAGTGTGGTTACACTTCTTAGGAGGGTAAGTGCTTTTGCTTTTTTTGCAATACAGAGAGAAAAACACAATGAGGCTACCAAGCTCAGAAAACCTTTATGACCAATTCTCTTCCAGATTTTTTCATATTTATGATTTTATAATGAAGAAAGAGGTACAATTTCACCAATCAAGAAGAGCATTCGTGTGAGTGGCTGGGGCCAGAAATTTCCTACATGGTGTTTTCTGAGGACCACTTCAATGCTCTACCTGCTCTCTGATATCCCAGATACAACCTTTTATACATGCTTGGTTGTTTTTTTTTTAAAAGATTATTTATTTATTTATTTGACAGAGAGAGAGAGAGCACAAGTAGGTGGGGTAGCAGGGAGAGGGAGAAGCAGGCTCCCCGCTGAGCAAGGAGCCTGATGCGGGGCTCGATCCCAGGACCCTGGGATCATGACCTGAGCCGAAGGCAGTTGCTCAACCAACTGAGCCACCCAGGCACCCCCCTTTTATACATGCTTGTAAATAAGGACCAGGGTGTCAAAGAAAATCAGAATATTTTGTCCTCAAGGCCAATGATAAAATGTGCATAAACAGGAAGGTGGCTCATTCCCATCCCTACATCAGATGACAAAGGGCACAGATGAGATTCCCCGACATAAAATATGGCAGACACGGGCAGAAGGTAGCAGGGGCCATAATGCAGATAACGCGGGGCAATCTCAGGATAATGACATGCTCAGATGGGTATCTGGTGGGGAAACTGAAAGATGGTAAATGAAGGGATGGGTTTAAGTTTAGAAAGGGGTTCACGTTCTAGGGACATTACTGCACAATGGGCTTTTACCATAGACTTCTTCCCACTCCTTACTCAGTGAAGAAATACTAGAAATCCTGAAATAAACAGAAAAAGGAAGAGACCAAGGGCCTGGTTACATATGCCAACACATAGTGAGAAAAATTAAGTATTAAACCCCGGATCAAACTCTTAACAGCTTGTTTGAGGTTAGGGTCGTGAATTTTGCTTGAAGTGGGGCTCATGAACGTTCTTGGATATATTCCTACTTGGACTCTGTAAAGAAGTGAAAATGAGGTTGGGGGACGCACATAATTGAGTAACTATTCAATTATGGCACTGCTAGCTAATGAAGACCTATTACAACTAAGTTTTTAATAGAAAATGTGCTAATTGACTAGGTTGGAGCTCAGAACAAGCATATGGCTAAGATGTTTGATTACCTAGTCTGGTTCCATGGCAGTGATCAACTCTAACACTGTAAAAATGATTGTTTCTATGACAACTACTGAGCTTGCTGACTTAGTGGGTGACCAACTTGAGGGATGAGTTTCTCCAAATAATATATGATCCATTAGTCCCCACACTCTGTAACCTGGAGGCTCATCAGCTGAAGCATGCTCTTCCTTGTCTCTTACTCAAAGCATTCATCTTGCCCTCAGCCTTGGCAAAGCTTAAATCAGCCTCTTACGTGACGAATATTGCATAGGATTTCCTTTTTAATTGGAAAGGGTCTATAAAGCTATGGATCTACTCTTCCCATAAAAGTGAAACAAGTCAACACCCTCCGACTAGGTCTGAGTCTAACGCTCAACCTCAGGGGGAGTGATTATAATTCTGGAAGTTTCTGGAGAGGGCCAGTCTCTGGGTGAAAGACAGCCGGTACAGCAAGTTGAAAGAGTTGGGAATTTCATCACCCACTGTTTTAGACAAAAACTTTCTTCTCCAGTGTCATTCTAAACTAAAATTCCAAACAGGTGTTTGATGCTGAGGCTGTAACCAAATTATTCCCCCTTATAACCTGCAACTCTGATAAGACTTCCCTCGGAAATATAATGGTTACATAGCCCTTGTATGGCTTTAACAAACCCCTATTTTCTTCTTTCTGCACCATACAATGTGCAGTCTATTTGCACCCATTCAGGACTAAATTACAGATAAAGTTACAGCAAATTTGTTTTCTCAAAAAAGCAGTCAGCCTTAATATCCCTTGAGTAATAAAAGCCTTGTCTTTCATTCAGAACTAGAACTGGCATAATTTTCTCCAAGAAACAAACTCTACTTCCTGCGACAATGGACCTGTTCTTGAAATTCTGAATGGGGCACAGCTCAATTTGCAGGTGTTCAGGTATAAAGGTAAAAGGGCATTTGACCCCCCAAATGGCAATTGTTGCTGTGGTAGGTAACTTCAGTCTCTGAGTTATATCATTCTAGTAGATAAGCTGCCAGAGTTTTCAGCTCTGAATTACAGAGGTAGGCTCAAGTGAATCAATAATTTATACAGATATATCTCATTCGTTCTGATGGTATAAAGATACATACTAACAGGCTGCTGCAGCCACAGAACAAAGCCAGAGAGACATTATTTAAACAGAGAGACAGAAAAAGAAACCCATTTATCTATGGGAGCAGAAACATTACGTAATAATGACCTAATGGCTTATTAATTTTATTTTTCAACTGTTTAAACAAATGCTGTGATGAGATAAATAAGCTCTTTATGAATCTCAATAAGGTGCATGTTAAACTAACATTTAAAACTTTCAGATTTGCTTTAAAATAGAGTGATATTTTACATAGCAGTTTAATACAAATCATTCGAGGGATTCATGCACCTGAGAAGTTTACATTCTCTAGCTTAACTAAATCCTTCAAATACTTTATTACTGAATTTCAGGATAAAATTACTTTCTAAAAGATGAGGATCAAATACATTTAGGGACTGTACACTAAGAGTATTGTTAATATAGCCTTATGCTGTTAATCATTACCTGGGGAAAATTACATAGTGTTTTATTCACTAATACTATGACATTTTTATTAACTCATAATCCCTGTGCTAACAGTGGTGCATTAAACAAGTTATATTAAGAGGGCAGCAAATATTAAAAATGCCTATTTAAAATTCTTCAATCATGTTAAAGGGAATTCTCTCACACATGAGCTTCTCTAAAGGAAAGCGGCACCCCAAACAGTGTGGTTACAATATAAATTAATAATCAATAGCTCACAGAGCTTAAACAATATTTCTGTAAGTTCCTCTGTCTTGTCCTTAAGGATGAAGGGAATCTGTGATCTAAAAACATGATAAAAATCTGTCCTAGCAACTTCGATTATAAATAGTGGCTGTTTCTTGACAGATCTGAAAATTTATGTGAGGATAAGATGCATTAGAAGTTGGTCCCTTGCCCATTTTACCTCTTTCCGTTCAAGGCCGGACATACCGTCTGGCTCGGACATAGGAACCAAGTGCATTCAGAATGGTTTAAGAAGACTGGGTGCAAAATTAATTAAAGCAGTAGGTCCAATGAGAAGGGAGATAGCAATTAGAGGTAAAACCCAGGTGCCCTATTTTCCTCCTCACAGAGAAATTATCTTTTCCTTTCTTTTCTGAGCCAACTCCTTGGGAAATACAGCAGATGATAAAAATCCAAAAGAAAATAACAGCACACGCAGGAGTGAAAAAGAGAGTGTGAGCAAGAGCTCACGCGAGACTACTGCTGGGGTCTCCACCTCAAGTCCTTCAGCCTTTATATGCTATACTCTGGGGCTGCCTGCTGTAACCAGTTAACATTTCTGGCCTTCCAAGAAAATATAACTCGTCCCTTAAAGTAGAGAGAGGAAGAAGAAATAATGGAGTGTCCCATTTCTGACAGTCAAGAGGAAAAGGAGAGAAATGTTCCCACACTGATCTCATTAAGATGACGAGAATAATGAGTGTGAATCTTATGTATGAATCTCCTAGTAGATAGAGGAGGGCATAAATGTATCCCACATTCACGCTTTTATGATGCCTGATATACTACATTTATTTTCAGCTTCATCTGATACTACTGTTGGGGGCTTCTGTTACAATATTACAGCTTTAACTTCAAGTTTTGCCGCTGAAGTCATCGGAGTCAGCCATTCAACACAGCTTTATTGAGTGTGCATGAAAACGGGGAAGATCTGTTAATGGCAACTGAAATGCATCTCAAGCAGAACTGCCTGGATTTATTTCCTGTCACTGGTTCTAGTAATGGATTAAAAATACTGACAAATGACATTTTTCAGTTTATAATCTATTTTATTTCCTAGTTCCTTAAACTTAGGTTAAACATTCTACTCAATTAGAAATAGAACCCGGTATTACTAAACACGTCTAGATATTATTAAATATTTTTGGACGGAGGGTCACGCGTTTTCGGCTAAACACTGACGAGACGGTTTTTCTTGTGATCTATTTCTCTTTCTTCAATCCGATAGAAGATATTTTCAAACAACAATTTTAAGTTATATCAGCTTTCAAGAAGGATACAAATTCTGAAAGGCAACATCGCTCCCAGAAACAAAAAAACCTGTGCTATAATTGTGTGCAGCGTTCAAGCCTAAATGATCCACAGGCCCGGGTACTTCAGGACTTCAAAGCATTTCATATAGGAGATTTAATTTGGCTTTCTTCACCCCAGTAACTTTAATGGCAATAAATTGGTGCATCAAGCTTACAGCACATAATTTATATGATGAAGGGGGCAACACCCTACAAAATCTAAGAGTATCTCAACATATGCCCAAATTATTATTTTAGTACTTCTACTACTTTGTAAAAGGCTAGACTATTCTATTAGATTGCTCAATTATAGCTAGAAAAATTTCGATTTACAGAATTTTGAAGGATATGTAGGAGGAGAACAATACAGTGAAGCTGGATCACCCATTTTTCCAAAAGATTCAAAATACAGACACTTTTTTCCTGGCATTTATTTAGTCTAATGAACATTTAGGCCATGGACAGCTTCATCCTAGCTACCATTAAATCAATATGAATCAATAGAGATGGTTTAAACTGTTTAAGTAACTCGTGAAAATATATGTTTGAAACCTGGAAAATATATTCTTAATGAGTCTACATTTACTTTTGGGAATAAGTAATTTATACTACTTGGAGGCCTAATGACATTACTTGTCTAAAATATGCCTCACTTAGACACACAGTGAACCCTTTAAGAGTTCTTTATTACTATATACTCATCTCTGCAGTGGGTTGGGGAGCTATGGCGTGATGTGACCTCAACTAACAGAAAAGTTCGTTAAAACATAAGACCCACACGTATTAACCTCAGGAGGAATACTAAGCAAAGTGAACACAAGTTTACTCTTTCCAATAGGCAATGGTAGCCCTCTCAGGTCAACATACTGCTTAACAGGAAATACCAACAATTGGAAGTCCAATTTTATACACTTAGAATTCTACAGGACAGGATCAGACACTTGGCTTTCTTTAAGCACAATTTAACACCTAAACTTCAGGACAGAGAGGTAGATATTTCTATCTTCCTTTCTTTCTCTCTCTGTCCCTCTTATCTTTTCAAGGCTGCTGTCTTTGAAGTATCCACTCCCAGCAACTGGGGGAGAAGGAGAGTTAGTATCTCAGTAAGTCCCTTTACATTATAGTACTTTCATTTCCTCTACCGTAAAATGGTCTCCAAGCTCCCTTCCAACTGTAACATTCTACGATTTCATCTGCATCCTTCAAAGCCCATACAATCTCCACCTTTGTAGGCCCCTTGCCTTTGCCATGAAGCAGGTGCTCCATGCTGAAGGTAGGATTGGAATAGGTGTGTTGCTGGCATCCTGAGCACCAAGCCATGATTGCACCGAATCTACTTCCTACATGCAATGTGTCCACTCTATAGCTAGGACTCCATCAGGGGATTGATAGGTTTTGTTAGTGGCTCTAGTCATTATTTACGACATTGCTACTGTGGGGAAACGTGTTCCAAAGTCTAAGCAACTGTCTTACAAAACAGACTTTTACATCTTATTTGAAGGTTGGGAAACTACCTAAAAAAATATTTAGTTTTAACTACATCAACCGAGATTTAGGACTTAGAAAGTGTGGTAGGAGTCTCATATTCTGAGAATTTTAAAATAAAATGAAAGAAATAGTACACTGCTAGAGAAGCTAGTAGAACCTACGTGAAAGGTTTCCTTTATAAATACCAGCCTCCCCGTTGAGGCATGCAAGAGGCTCTTGCAATGGAAGAACAAAACTCTATTTAAAATAACTTAAACACAACCAGAAAAATGTTCAGTATTGCCACCTAGCCAGGAAAAGTGAACTCTGGTATCTAAACTTCTACATTTATAAATTAATTTTCTCTGAGTAGCAGCCACCACTTTACTAATATTGCTTCAGAATGTAACACCTCCTTTATACAACCTGAGTATATTAAGTTGTGGATAATTAATGGACTACTTTTAACATTGGCAATCTATTATTTTATTTTTTTAATTTTTTAAAAAAAGATTTTATTTATTTGTGAGCGAGAACAAGCAGGGGGGAGGGACAGAGGAAAAGGGAGTAGACTCCCGCTGAGCAGGGAGCCCGATGTGGGACTTGAGCCCAGGACCCCGGGATCATGACCTCAGCTTAACCAACTGAGCCACCCAGGCATCTGGCAATCTATTATTTCAAATTAAATCTAAAAGATCTCTGTAATTGACTAAGGAAAATAATATTTACTTCACCAATGTTTTATGACAAAACTGAATGATACATTTCTTTCAAACACTTAAGCACTGCCTGAAGTCTGCGTGGCAAGAAATGTGTAGAATGCTAACAATGGAAAATGCCCTAGAATTACCTGCATAGAGCTAAGTGGAATATAAAACAACATATATTTACATATTATTGATAAATTGCAATAGTAAAAGTTTTTTGAATCCTATGGGGTATTAGACAACTTGACATACAGAACAGCCAGTAAAACATGTATCTTCACTGTTTTAAATGACTTCCCTATTCCACAACCTTTTCCCTTCCCTTCCAATGAAGATCTAATAGGTAATGAAGCCTAACGAAGTATGCTTTTATATCGCTGACATAACGATATTCGTTTAAGAATGTAAAGATTATCTACTAGTCATAAATACAGTGCAATGTATAGACAAAACCCATCAAAACCTCATAATGATGGAGGTTATATTACTTAGGCAGAATTAATGTTAAGCCCATTCTCCATTTCAGTGAAGCACAACAATGCACCCTTGGAATTGGTATAGAGAAGAAAACTCTCCTGTGGATTTTCATAAGGGGAAGATTCAATTCGTTAACCTCTATGAAGCCAAACAAAAGCCTTTCTTTAATTGGACTCTAATGTAGTCAATAATTTTGTGTAGAGATCACAAATTATCTTTCTCCAGACTGATTACCTATCGGAATAATTTCTATTGCATGCAAACTACAGAATATTGAAACTAGACTTCACTACCGAAAGCATGAAAATGAACATAGCTAAGCTCACGTTAAACTTCATTTACAAGCATGCATGCTCAATGGGGGGGGGCAATATGGCACCCGAGGGGGCAAAAATTGGTTCTTGGGGGAGAATTAAAAAAAACTTAGATATTACAATGATTTGTGACCTTCTAAAACCCAACATTCCCTGAGAAAATCTTATTCCTTAGCATTTATTTTCTCTCATTTAATGAAAATTTTCTTCTTAGGTAGTTGAATATGGGGGAAAAAACCCACTGAGAAACACTGACTTAAGATAAAATAAAAGCCAGTTTTATCTCTAACATTTCCTTTTCCATTCTTAAAATCAAGGTTGCCTTTCATTTTCACCCAAATATGTATTGACACTTTAATATAATTTCCATCTTTTCTTGCTTGTTAGCTTTTCTCTGATTTTCTCTTCATTACGTCCCTTTGAGCCAATAGCTGATGACTGGTGTGAACATGAGAAATGGTTACTCCTTCATCTTTCCTCTCTTACTGATCGCTGATATGACCACTTGCTGAGTGTTGGGTCTCTGTCGTCACAGCAAAGGAGAAGGTGCAATGTGGATTCATAACTCCCAGTAGCCAGGCTTGGCTACTGGGTCTATCCCCATTTCTGACTGTAATGGTCAATGTCATGAAATGAGGGCAAGAGAAAACAGAAACAACACACACACACGCAAAAAAAACCAGAAACAACTTTCTTAACAATATTTCAGGTCAGCTTCTCCCTTGGCAAATTAATTAATACATTCATAATTCTAAGGTACATCTTCATGACTGGTCAAAATAGAAAAACGGGACAAAGAAAGCATTCTATTCCAATTTCTTAATATTTGCCTGATACAAGGGGGCATGAAAATATGCACAGAGTAAACTCACTGACTAAAGTATTTTAACGATGGCATTTCTGTGCTGATTTAAAATCTTTCAGAAGAGTTATTACTTACTTTACGACATCTTAGTAAAATAAATCATAGAATTATCTCATTCATTTCAATGTTTTTCTTTGCAAAAACCCTTTACATGATAATATTTCACAACAGAATGTGGCTTGCTCTTTTGTCACCAACAATTTGAACTGAAGCCGGAAGGTAGAAAATTCTTCTGAGGACAAAACATTGGTTTAGGAATCTGAGGACAGATTGTGACTTCATTATTTTATAATTGTTGATCCTTAAGTCAACTCAGTTATAAAATCTGGACGAAGTCACATATGTGTAAAGGGTCTCATAAAGGTCCTGAGGCTGAAACTACCTGAGAAGTAATGCTTGTGGTGAAGTGGGACAGCCGTACAGCCAGAAGGAGACCACACTGAGCCCCTGGTATCCCCAACCGCCCCAGCTTTCATTACACAAACCATGAAGATTCACGAGAAGGCTAATTCCTGAATTCAATAAGGTATCACCATTATGTTCGTGATATTTGCAGTTTATGTTTGATTATAATATAGCGCAATAGCACTCTACCTGAGAAAAAGTGAAGTAGTTTAAATTTTCCCCCAATCATCCAGAGAAGAATATGTCCCAGGTTATAGCATTTTACTACTTCCTACCTTACAGGACAAAGGAGGGAGAGTAGAGATAATAGAAAATGTGTGTGTGACATGCTGTAAGAGTTAAATTCTTCTTCTTGTAAGTACACAATAAAATTTCAGAGGAATAAGCTTTTCAGGGGGTAGTAGACTCTGTGTCTTAGGTGATTATCTCCCTCCAAAGAACGGGAGGCCATTTTGCTGACATCTCTGAAAATAGACAACAAAAAAAGGGTGTTGGCACCATTTAAAGAGAATTATGCACTGATTTGAGGAGGTGCTGCCTTTGTAGATGTAACAGCTAAAATACAAAACAAAAAGACTACACATTTAAATAGATCTATAAACTGAGCTAGAGCATCACTCCTCATGAAGGATTAGAGAAATCTAGTCAAAATGCTTTGTTCCATTAATACCTGATTTGCTACATTTCCTAAGACTCACGGTTGATTTTTAGCTAACTGTGATTATTCCTAAAACTCAACTCACTTCTAGACTGTGGTCTTTGGGGGGCTTTTACGCAATTGCAAGAATTTATATGCAGTGCTTTGTGAGAGGCACCACCTAAGAAAACCTAATTTTTTACAGGCCAATGTTTGAAAAAATTTTTCTTCCTTGGAATTCAGATAAATTTGGGGGAAAAATGTAGAGTTTGACTATCAACTTAAAGTGTATGTCCATGTGAATTGGACATACAATCTATTTACTGAAAAGAAAACTGTAGTACTGGAATCTTCTAAGTGTCAATAGTCTTTGACTTTGTAAAAGGAATTTTAAGTCATTTCGGAGGTATACAATCTTCTAAATCAATGAAGTTCTATATAGGCTCTCTTCTTTACTCACACATTTGTAAAGGAAATGTTTAATGTACCTTTAAAATTTGTATAAATTAGACTGGAAGTATTGTTTAGTAAACTTAATAAGTGTTTTCAGAGGAAAGCATAAATGAAGAAGGGTGGACAAAAGGAAATTTTGATCTACATAATTTTAGGAAGATGAGAGAATGCAAGGATAAGACCATGAGTTATAGATCATTTTGCTTTAGTACTTGTTTCTTTGATTTTCGAGGGTCCTTCTGTTTTTGTTGTTGCAGGGAAAATAACAACAATTACGTCTGGACCATTTCCAATTTTGCTGCTTAGCACTAAAAAAATAATTGTAGCAACAACAACAAAAGCTTCCATAGAAATCATTTGAAAACTGCCATAGACTTGAAGCATAATTTTGTTGGTGTGGTACTACTGATAATCTCTTAAATGTCAAAAACAGAAATTTCTGTTGGAATCTTAAAGTTACCTTTTCCTGTGTCCAGTGCAATCCCCCCACAATGCTCACTAACACGAATGTTGAGACTTGAACTACATGTAGATGTACCTATGCCTTTGTCTTCACATCGATATTTCTTCTTAAGCAATGCCCCCTTTTTTAGTCCTTGAACATGAAGGCCACTTAAAATGGCCGTATTGTTTGTAACAACTTTTAGAAAAATCCGTATGTTCTTTAATAGCAGCAGGCTTTCTCCCCAGAAAATAGTGAGCCTATTGTCCTTGGATCGTTGTATTATATTCCCAACGCCTCTGCAAGTTCAGTCCTTCCTCCTTTGCTTATGCTTCCTCCATTTTTTTTTTTTTTAATCATTTGGCTACACAGAGCTGCCTCATGTCATTCTTTGCATGCATCATCCTGTTTTTTCTCTTTTCCTGCATAATGGCCCAGCTTTTCTGAGAGTAGCTGTTGCCCCGAGTGTGATCCTTTACTAAAATGGGGAGTGAATGAAGGTGGAGCACAAATTATCTGGAAGCAAAGGAAAACCAGGCATTTGAAAAGGACCCAGAGAGGAAGGAGTAATGAACCAGAGTGGCCTGGATGAATTGCTGTAGAGGGAATTCTCAATTTTGACACAAAAGGAACATAGGGATACCAATGCCAATCGAGATGGGGGGAGAGTCTCCGTAGGAAGCCTGCCTCATAGGCTGGTCAGTTCAGAGGGTTGAAGCCAGTAGCCTTCCAGAAACAAATGTATTTTATGAGTAACAGTTAGGCATTCAAACATGCCCGTTCTGGAACACAAAGTACTCTGAGGGTTTGACATCCCTTCATAATTCACGTTCATTGTTCCTCTAAGTAAAATATGTCTCCCCCTGTAGTTATTCTGTTAGGAATTGTACTTTAAAGGCAAGAGGACATTTTTGATAATGCACATCTTAAACTTTTCATTAAACTACCAAATTTAAATTCTACCTTTTTGTGCACTCTGACATTTTTGTCTGGCATTTTCATTAATTTTGCGACATACATAAATGTAGCTGAAATGTTAACTGATCAATACTTTGTCTCTCTCATGTAGCACTAGCGCTCTATTCCCTAAGGACCACACAGCAGAACAGAAATTAAATGTGTAAAATATCAAATGTTACTGTTAAACACAGCGGCACTCACTGTATAACGACAGAAAAGGCTAAAACAATTCCAAATGGACAGATGGTACCACAAATTATCTACAATCACATTTAAAGATTAAAGTTTGTCCTGTAAAATAATTCTTTGACGCACACTGAAGTGTGTCCTTTTACTGATAGCTCAGTTGTCCAATTATTTTTGTGCTCATTACAGTGAGAAATGACAGTACTGAAGAGAAAGAGAGTGTGCACTCTGCTTTTTTTTTTTCCATGTTGCACCCACTGACATCCACAAGAACACAAATGTCTGGTCAAGAGCCTGATGAAAATTAGACCCAATTTATGAGACATTTCCACATCTACAATAGATGATTCCGAAAGACGAGCAGGGCCTTCTGCGCCACATACGTCTGTGTTTGCTCTTAGGCATACAATATTCATAGTAAAATTTAAAAACCTAATTCATAGCATGCAGTAACAAGGACATTCCCAGGAACACGCTCGCCTCTGTTTTATCCCTCACCTCCCAGGCCGATTGCAAGCTTCTCATCTCGGCCGCCTGCTCTGCATCTTCCCCAGCACACACAGGTAGTGCCAAAGAGGCTGGAGCAGCTCTAACCCTGCGTTTCTCAAGCTTTCCACTTGAACTGACATTGGGACAAAAAAATTATTGTTTTTCCATTTTGATTTCATTATTCTACATTTATTTTTGGATAGAAAATTAGCAAAGAAAAATAAAACGGAATAGGAAAAAAAAAAAAGGCACTTAAACATTACGAAGTTTACTGATCTGGGCCTAAAACCAAGCCACATAATGTGCTCCGTGAAGCAGCTGCATTTATGAAAAAGTGGGCCAAGTGGAACCAATATTATAATAATAGACCCGAGATCCATCAACAGGGAATGATGGGAACAATATGTTTGTAACAATGGGGTGCTGCTCATACTCCTCTCCTAATGGAAAGCAGCTCTTTTCAATAAACGGGCCTAAAAGGGCTCTGGTTATGCAATGAGATCTTTGAAACAGTTCTTTTTTTTTTTTAAGATTTTATTTATTTATTTGACAGAGAGACACATCGAGAGAGGGAACACAAGCAGGGGGAGTGGGAGAGGGAGAAGCAGCCTTCCCACCAAGCAGGGAGCCCGATGCGGGGCTCGATTCCAGGACCCCGAGATCATGACCCGAGCCGAAGGCAGACACTAGATGACTGAGCCACCCAGGCGCCCCGAAACATTTCATTTTTAAATACATCATTTAATGTCTGTAAGAGGAATCAAAATCCTACAACAGTTTTTTTTCTGAATTGTTATGAGACTTAGATTATAAGGTGCATATTAGAAAGCTCTTTTAGAAAGAAAATAATATCTGTTGTGCGCTTTGGGCAAGGTTCTTTTCTGTGCCTCAGTTTTTTCCTCTGTATATTGGGAAAATAATAGTATCTATCTTATAATTATGTTGTCGGGAATATTAAATTCATTTATGCATGAAAAGCACTTTCGTGCCTTAGTACCTGTAAAACAGTTTCCTGGCACATAAATGCTCAGGAAGTATGAGTTGTTGTTATTTTTATATAGAGGATTACTGTATTATTATTTAGAGGATTA
Source organism: Callorhinus ursinus (assembly GCF_003265705.2). NCBI lineage: Eukaryota > Metazoa > Chordata > Mammalia > Carnivora > Otariidae > Callorhinus > Callorhinus ursinus. The sequence goes on from NW_027397065.1 coordinate 12,035,589, forward strand.
TTATATTATTATATATTAGTTGTTATATATATAAAACATATAGAGAATTATTATATTATATATATAACACACATATGGCACATATATAATGTAATAATATGTTATATATTGTTACTATATAGAGGATTATTATATTATTATTTAGAGGATCAAATTCATTAGAATTTAAGTAAAAGTCGAGGGAAAATTGCTGCAGAGCATTAAGCTATGTCTATCATCATTTAATAACCAACTTTACTAGAGCAAAGCCCTATTTATGTGGCATCATTCAAGAAGACTTTCTCCTCTTTAGAAAAATTTTCAGACTGATTGACTGGTTTATTGGCTGGTCTATTGATTTAGATAGCCACTTATACTGGGAGCCTACCAAGTGCTAGATACTCTGCAGGTGATGCTGGAGTACCAGGGTGAAAAAGGCAGGGCCCCCGTTCTCAGGGAATGCCCACCTCAGGTCTAGATACATGCAGTTCAGTTTTGTTATTTGTTATTTCAACCACATTCAGTAGAGTGTGATTCAGTGCTTCTATTCAATGAAATGGTTAATATTATCATTTCTTCCTCAAAAGTACTCTCACTGCATCTTCACATGCAGCTTGTGAGGCCTTTTTTCTCACCATCAGTGTCTGCAGGCCCTTTTCCTACCTTCATGGTGGCCTCCCCCTCCTTTTTGCAAGCATCTTGCGTTCAGTTTGTGTTCTGTATGACCAAGGCTGTTGGAAACTGACTATAAGCTACGAGAGATGATATTATATTTCCTTCCTGGTGAACTTTGATTCCCTTACAGTGAAACCACTCAAGTATTATCAGATACGTGTACTAAAGTTTCTTGGACTTTCGGTGCCTGATTTTTTTTAATCAGAAAAAATTGGGGATAAAAGTCTGCCATCTTGAATTCATTTCACATGAGTGACCTCAAGAAGCCAGAGGGAGTTTATGAAAACTTACACAACACATTGTAATGTTAAAGCATTCAAAATGAATGTTCCTGAACGAATCACATAATTATAGAGATTTCTCTGTTTTCAAATTTCGCACACAGTTATAGGGAATGACTTTGGAAAGAGTGAATCAAAGATGGCATCATGGCATTTTCAGGAGAATATTACTGTGTCTGTTATAAGGCCCCGCGGAACCTCGAAGTAATGGCATAAAATACACACAGAAACTCAGTATCGTTTTTTCCTCATTAACATCAAAGTGCCTCTATGATAGTGAAAAATCATAATAAGGTTTGCCTAACAGTACCCTGACGTATTTATTACGTGAAGGCACTAAATAAAAGAATATTGAAAGAGGCAGATTTTCTTTTCTAAATCCTAATGATGATGGCAATCGCTTTCTTTAAGGAGACAACAACATGTCTATGGGAAGCTGGCCGCCTAACTTTCTGGTAACTTACAACACAAAGGGACATACTCCCTCTTTGTTCCATGTGCTCAGACATTAATGAAAGTCCCATACAAGGCCTGAGAGGAGGACAGAGCTCAAAGTGCTAAACAGATGTGCATACACTCATTTGAATGGTAATACTAAAATGTTGATTTGTTACTATAATTAAGGCTCTTCTTGTAAGCCCCCATAATAAAGTCATATTTTGCTAACCTGGAAACTATAAGGAAGCATAAGGTACTCATATTCTAACAAATATGACAATAAAATAAAGGATTTCGAAAGAAGGACTCCACTTAAACTTCAAACTGAAATCCTGAATAAGCAAAACTAATGTGAGAGCAGAAAATCTCAGCTAAAGCTCAGAGGAAAGTATTCTCTCAGATTTTCGAGCTCTGCAAGTTGGTCTCATCAGCAGTTTTTAAATAACCAAAGTAAAAGGCCACAAGATGAACATTGTTAGAGGACTATTTGGATCTATCAAATTCTCACTTGTGACTTTTTAAAAACTGAAAATCTCAGAAACAATAAAACGTCTCTTAAATAGGTCACATCCACTTCCAATTGACTCACATATTCAAACATTACCAACTAGCATCCTACTGCCAACGATTTTCCTATTTTGAAAAAAAAAATCTATAAAACAATAAAATTAAGACAAGGTTGGTCAAGATTATTAATTTTTTTTTAACACTAAGGACCTTCCTTGGCGCTGTTATTGGGATTTGGAATTATGCAATATGTAAAATTTTACTTTTTGACTGTCATGGAGAAAATTATATATTGGCTGAGATATCTTGCTTTCCGGAAATCTGGTGGGGGGGGATGTGTATTCTTGGACTCGGACCTTGAACGATCCATCAGGTTCCAGCCCACGGCAAATCTGTCCAGTCAAGTCTTAAAATAGGAGTTTTAAAATGGCCACATCAACATAACTGTTACTATAGCCACAGAAACATGCAGCTATGATTACTGAATTTAATGAATAACAATGTAAGTAATAAAGAATTATCATACCACAAAAGCAGCGAGGCTCCTTGGGGGTGAATCCCAATCAAAGCAACTATTAACATAGTATGCAGCATTTACGAGCACCATGACACAACGCTTCATTCTGATAAAGTTTCTTAGTAGCAGCTGTAAGGAAGATGAAAATATTATCAGAATTTGCAAGACTAAAAACCATCAGATATGGTACAAAATTCTTCAAGCTTAGTGTGACTTAAAAAGGATTCAGAAAGTTAATAAAGTTGTAAGAATATACCAAGCAATTTGGCTCAAGAGTCAAAGGAAGAGAAGTATCTCTGAAGAGAGTAGAAAGAACTGAAGTACAAGAGCAATTTCTCAGCTAAATATATTTTCTTAAATAATATTATTATGTGGGTCGGGCTACCTTTGTTCAAAAGAAAAAAAAATCTAAAATCTCCAAGAGATTAAAAACATTTATATACTGTGAACCTTAAATATATTTTTTTTACTCTTAAATCTCATTGTGATTTTAAGATTCTTTAAATGCTTTAACTTCAAGATATTTCAAAGTGAAATGGATAACGTGAAATGTTTTAATTTCACGTCTTAGAGGAAAACCTGTCAAGTATTGCTTTATTACAGAAAACAAAATTTTCACCATTTTTGTAGGAACCTCCCTTATTTACTATCAATTTTTCAATCTCTGTCTCTCGGTCTCTCTCTCAGACTCTCTCTCTCTCCCTCTCTCTCATTCTCTCTCTCTCTTTTCCACAATTTAACCTACATTTTCTCATTGCTTTTTTCATAATTTTGGAGTTAGGAAAAAATTTATGGTAACCAAGTGCTTTACAAAATCTTTCATTAAAACGGTATATGAGAATTGATATAATTTAAATCTAACATTTAAAACAAGGCATGACTACAACTATAAAAAGAACAGCCCCTATACTAGATGAGGGTACAAAAAATGATCTACAGCTGTGTTACTAATTAGAATACTACGTCTGCAGGTTAATATTTTGCTAATGCCAAATATACTTCAATACTGATCTGGTATTTTTAAGAAGTAGTTATGTGAAGCTTCTTGAGGTCATTTAGAAAAAATGTGTGTGTGTGTGTGTGTGTGTGTGTATAAATATAGACGTCTGTACAGGCATATACCAGTTTTAACAAGTTGTTAAAATTGAAATCCTTTCACGAAAAGAGTCACCCTATTTGTTTCCTTCCTCCCCTGATGACCTTCCTTTTAGAGCTCCTTTTATTACTTTTATCTATAATTGTGAAAAAAATGTAATCTGTATTTCTATTTAGATAGATATTGCATTTGTAATTCATGTACTGTCTTTAAACAACCAAAGATCCCACTGTTTATGGTGAATTGATTAGATTAAAAACAAAACTAATTTTAGTCTTCTAATAGCACAGAAAATCGTTAAATATTTTAACACACACAAATGAGTTTTGTAAACTTTATAGCCATAGCAAACACATTTTATTTTAGCTGCGTTAATTGGAAGTAAGCATTTTTTTAAAGAGGTAGCTTAGCACCCTTTCTTAACTTGATACCAAACCTAATTTAAATCTACGTCTAATTATAAGATATAGAGCCCTAGTTAAAATTTCTTCATGACAGAAAAATCAGATGTGCTGATTTTCTATTTTCTTCGCTAAAAGTGCCAATAAAAGTTCACTTCTAAAAGACCCTAGTCAAAATCTAATTAACAGGAAGGTTTCCCTTAAAAGATGGAGCCCCCTCTCTTGTGGATTAGAGGGAAGAGCTTTACCCAGGGCTCGCTTTACACACACCTGCACCATACCTGTGGGTGGTCTGGACATATATTTGAACCTCAGCCTTTGGTGTTCTCATTTACACATTCCATGGCAATCAGACAGTATTTTATGTTCAAAATGATCATTCTTTGGCTAATGCATGAATACATATCCATTCTACGCAGCGCCTACAGTATCCCCTTTCCCTTCTGACCACCCCCATCCAACTCATTAGTTTGGTATTGTCCTTGTTTGATCTCTTACAGAAAGGAAGGGAAGAGAGAGAAAGAAAAAAAAAGAAAGAAAGAAAGAAAGAAGGAAAGAAGGAAAGAAGGAAAGAAAGAAAGAAAGAAAGAAAGAAAGAAAGAAAGAAAGAAAGAA
>NW_027397065.1:12040107-12067584 GCF_003265705.2 Callorhinus ursinus
AAGAAAGAAAGAAAGAAAGAAAGAAAGAAAGAAAGAAAGAAAGAAAGCCATTTCACATAAGTAGATGATCAAAAATTCCCTAGTCTTCCCCCCCTCCACACTTCCAAAGTTTATTTGAATTTACCTAGATGTTTTACAGATATAATCAGGTCTTCCCAGAGGGATTCATCTTTCCTTGCTTTTTACCTGTTTAGAGAGTCTGTTTTCCTCTTCAATGTACTTCTGTTCTTTGGGTATTAATGTTCGTAAGCTGGCTTTCACCTATACATCAACATATGTGTCTGTTATGGATTCATATATTACCAACGTTTACAAGTTTTTCACGCAGTTCAATTTGCAATAATTCCTAAAGTTTCAGAGTCCTGGCTGCTGCGCTCATAAAATACAAATGTATACAGTTGCACATGCACGCGTTTGCACCGCTTATGCCGGCAGGCAGCGGCCGCAGTACCGAGGCCGTGGCAGCCGCCAACTGTAACAGAAAGCGTGGGTGTGCCAGTCAGTGGCGGAAGCGCATTCCCCAGGATACATCAAGGTTCAGAGAAAACGAGGAATGACAGAAATTCTCTACAAATCAGGAACAAAAGCTTTCATGAAACTGAACTCTTTAGCAGTACAAAAAAGCCAAAGTTAAGACTTACAGCATTAAAAATCACATCTATTTCAAGATAGATGACCCCCTTTGTTGGCCCTGTCAGCTGCTTGTTTTTCAAGACGTAGGCTTTCTGTTCACCATTTTGAATCTGCGGGAAAAGGACATGACAGCCGTCTGTCTCGCGGTCTCCGCTGAATACACTCCCTCAGTGACCTTTGACCCCCAGCTGCTGAAACTGACAGAGAACCCAAAACAACTGTGGCAATTCTGACAAGTACCTGTTCATTACCAGGATCAAGTCTGTCAGGAAAAATTAACTATCATGGGATTCAACATGGCCGTGAATTGAGTATGTTAAAATTTTTAGTGTTCTTATTACAGACCTTGGTTGAGAAATGACAGATACAGAGCTGAGGGTTTTTTTTTTTTTCCTTGAGCAAAAGCAACACAGAGCAGTGTCAGGTGAATAAAACTTACAGACAGCAATGGTATAGCAACTTTGCCCAGAAAGTCAGCACTTCGATCCCGATCTTCATCATAAACTGTCACTTCAAGAACTGAATGGATATCTTTAATGTTGCTGCATAATAAATATACGTAAGAAGAAAAGACTTCATCAGTGGGGAACAAGAACAAAAATGCTTTTGAAAATTTAGATGGCTCCAGCTGATTTTGTGTGTATGTGTTTTTATGTATGCTATTTGCATATACACATATACAAGGTAGCTTGGTATCTGACAGAATTTCCCATAATGCACCTTCATAGATTACAGTGTTGGTTCTATTATCTGGAACTTTGAACACTATTGTAATTTCAAGTTATAATTTTTAATGAAATATAATTTTCCATCTGGATGGGCACAGAATTAGCATAAAAAAATCAGTAAGTGGCACTGATGTTTTTGAGACTTTTCCCTCTCATTATTATCACAATAATTCCTAGCTTCCTATTAACCCCATGTAAAACTCCATTAAATTTGATATCAGCAAGAGTCACAGTATATCTCATACAATTTTTCTTTTTTTTTGTAATAGTAGGACATCTCCTTTGTTTACAGTTCCTACCAAAATATTGACTTATTTCTGGTAGGTTTATAGTAAAAATTAACCAACACAGAAAACAGAATGGAGAAAATGTAACATTGATAGCTATTGTACCACCCCAGGATTTAGTGTCCCATTATGTTCCAAAGACAACGTATGTTAATAAACAACTGTGCGAGCTCTTCATTTTTGTTTCTGGAAAAATAAACCCCAATTGCTGACAGCATTTATTCTTTGATCAAACTGTTTACCAAGAAAACATGAATTAAGAGAAAACAAAAAAAATGAATACATTCATTACTGAAAGACTGCAACCACATGTGAGAAGAGGCTTTATCGGGGCACAATCAATTAATGGCTTTGATAATAATCAAACCTATTCATTCAATTATGCATTCCAGAGAAAAACACTCTCAACAATCTTAGGAGTGCAAGTCTCCTGACCAGGCTTTCATCTCTTATAAAAATGTGGAATTCCTTAAAGATAAATTGGTCAGATAACTAAATCTGATTAGTTACTCGCTCTTAAGCAGAGACATTATAAGAAATTAATGAGGAATTTAGCAGTTTTCATATACAAAAAAATTAAACTATGTTAGAAAACTTTTAAGAAGTACTCTGTTTGGAGAGTTTTCCTTTGTTCAGAGTTCATTTCTAAAGCCCAGTTTAAACACACACACACACACACACACACACACACACACCCTGGACTTAGGAGATACCATGGTGTAGATCAGCAGCTTTTATAGTGTGTGGTCAAAAGATTTATAAACTTTTTTTTAAAACAAAAGGAAAATTAACCCAAATGGTGTTCTGGTAACTGGGACAATACTTAATATCCTTATTGTACTAAAAGGCAACAAAGCAAAACTAAAGCATCTCTGAATTCAAGACTGGATTGTTTGCTGATTTGACCAATGGAACAAATAGAGCTTTGTCCTCCCTGATGTCAATGCAGTTGGGGAGAATTTCAATAGAAAGTATAAAAGGAAGAAGCAGTATGGTCATTCAGTTAATGGAAGCAAAATCCTTAGTCAAACCATATAAAAATCACAGTTTTAAAAAAGAATCTGTGAAAACAAAGAAAAATGGCATATTCTTTCCCCAGGTCTCTCTGTCAGAAAGGTATTACAATTATGATATTCGCTGTTGCTAGCAGCAGCAGTCCAGATGCAGAGCTGCTCATCAGTTAAGAATAAACACACACACAAATATCTCAAAAATAAATATTATTAGCTCCATTTTTGAAATGAGCTCAAGGTAATGATTACTTACAATGTGAAGATTTTGTTCCACTCAGGATTAAGATTTTTGTAGACGGTATGTGTCAGCAGCCTATCATTGTTCAGTTCAACTACACAAAACGGGTCACTTTTACCTACAAGAGATTTGGGGGGAAACATTTTTAGTATAAATAACATCCACAGTTCACAGTGTCATGATCACAGCCACATCGCTTTTCTGAAAAGTTTTATGAAAAACAAAAAGTAACATACAGTTTAAAAAATTTAAACATCAAACTAGAGTTAGATGTAACTGGAGAGTGTTAACAATTGTTGTGATTCCTAGCAAATTAGAATCTGAAAAAAAGTAAAAGAGAGGAAATTATACAGCTGGTATTTCGATTTGTACTTATTTTTTTTTACAAAAAATAGTAATAATTATTATGAGAGAAACTGTGATGCATGTACATCCCTCAGTTTTTACTTAGTTCTATAAAGATCATTTGAAAGGCTCAACCCCTTCACTTTTACGCATATATTTTCCAACTCCTCCGACTCATTAGTAACTTTTAATAGAAATTTCTAAACAAAACTAAACAAATTTATGTTGGGAAAACTGCTATATTACAGAATGACACCATTGTAATGTGACTTTAGATTCCCTCCTGAAATGTCTCTGGCATCACAAGAAGGTAAATTAGACCCTCAGAGGCAGAAAAAATTTTGCCATTTGAAACTTAACCTCAGCAACCAATCTGCATGTTAAAGAGCAGTATTTTTTCCTGTCCACTGAGAGTAAAGAATTTGGAAGTTATCATCTGTTGACAGCGAGCCTGTTCTGCCATAATCAAATCTTGTTCATTCGGCAATTATATTTTGTGATATCCTCAATATTTTGTAATGTCATGTCCTGTATTATAAGAACCCCATAAAGTCAGAGGCTCTATGGGGGCAGCATTAATGATATTAGTGCAGCGTGTAATTTGTTTGATACCTTATACAAATGACAATGAAATCAATATTTAGACAAAGCTGTCCAGAGGTCATATCTTTTAAACTACAATATTGATTTAGACTACATAAGAGGTTAATGTGCATATTATTAACTTTAATGATAAAGAATAATTGTTTTAAATGCATTGTGAATTGTAGTCACAGTAGTTTACACTTCTGTGAAAGCTTAAATATCATTGAAGATTTTCAATTAAATTTTAATAGGAAGGAATTCATTAGCTATCAGTGACAGATAAGTCATGTATTCCCACACAGCAGTGTATTTACTTTCCATATTGTAATTCTTAAAATGAGCCGTACAAACTTTGACTCACCTTTAATTTAATTTATTAGTTATATAATAAAAAAAAAGAGTAAATGTATGTGTGTTAGTTCAGCGGCCTCATATACCCCAGGACTGCATAATTTAGCAGTATGGTAGTCTTTTCAAATTTTTGGTCTTGGGAACAATTTTGAATAATGAACAGAGAATCGAAAGTCTTTGAGGTCTGTTGACATTTTTATTTCTGCCTTTGGATCTGTATTATCCTTTTTTTTTTTTAATCATACACACATACACACCATGGAAGACAGAATTCAAAAAAGAACATTTTGTTCATTAAAACACAGTGCAAAAGGTTTTATTTGCCACATCAACAATTTTATTTTCTTCCACAGAATTCAGGTACAAGCATAAAAAGTGGATTCAAACAATTTCAAAAGCCTTACTTATTCTAAAGGACCATACAAAGTCTTTTCACCTAGCTTTGTACTGGGTAATAGACACATACTACCACCTCAAATAATTTATAAAAGGGTTGGAGAGATTAAAAAAAAAATCTACCTGTAATGATCAGAGAGAAAATTAAAGCCATATTTAATAGAATTCCATGTCAGAAGCACCACTATTCTGCCATCACTTGAGACAGAACCATTAGATTGATTAGCGTTGGAACTTTCACCTAAAAGACAAGTGGAACGTTCACACTCTTCCTGGGACCTCCTTGTAATTTTTCTCATATATGTGTACATTCATGTAAATCTTAATTTAGTTAAAAAAACTATATAAAAATAGCACTTTTGGGCATTTCTGTTTCCTCATTTTCACTTGCTTTACTTCAATTACTATTATATTTCAACTGACTTGGTTTTACTTGCCCTCAAATGATCAGCAATGTGTAACAGATTCAGTCAAAACTGCCCCACTTCTTCAATAGCAAAACACAAGAACAAACTCCAGAGACCAGTATCTATTGGGAAAACATTTTACTTTATTTTATTTTTATTGCCCAGTGTGGAGCCCAACACAGGGCTCGAACTCATGACTGTGAAATCAAGACCTGAGCTGAGATCAAGAGTCGGGACACTTAACCGACTGAGCCATGAGGTGCCCTGAAAAAATTTTTACTTTAAACTTCTACCAGCAGAGAATGCAAATCTTTACTTGATTTCTTTTCTATAGGAATTACATTCAATTGTGTAAGAGACTTTCAACTACATGGAAAGTCTCTTAAATCACCACTTTCTTTGTTACTCTACCTGTATTTGCTGACAAAAGATCTGGAGTCTTAAAGAAACAAAATCTGTTCTTAATGATTAACACTTCTCATATCTTGGTAAGAAACTAATCCATTTATCAAAACCTATGCCCATGAGGCCGTGGGTATCCATATTTTCTTACCATGTAGTTGATTAGTTTGCAAGACCATTCCTAGGGAAAACCGGTTATCTGCCGTTGACCACCACATTACTTATTCTCTCACTCACTCTCTTCTCTTGAAATGAAGACATTGAAGCCCTAGAGACAATGCTACACCCACCAAAAACAGTGTAAGCACCTTCTGAAGCCACCTCTCAGTCATTTTGCTAGATTAAATTCCAGGGGCATTCCATCATTGGCAAAAATATTCTCTTATATGTACATGCTTTTAACTTGAAATGGGTAAGCAAGGTAATTTTTAAGAGACCATATTAAACACTGTACCAAATGTAATGGTGCTTACATTTAAAAAAAAGAGAGAAACTTTTACCTTAGACCAAATTACTATTTAACACAGCTTTAATTAAATATATTTAAATGTGGGGCGTCTGGGGACTCAGTCGGTTAAGGGTCGACTCTTGATTTCAACTCACGTCATGATCTCAGGGTTGCGAGATGGAGCCCCGCCTTGGGCTCCGTGCTCGGCGCGGAATCTCCTTGAGATTTTCTCTCTCCTTCTCCCTCTGCCCCTCCCTGCACTCTGTCTAAGTAAATAAGTGAAATATATATATATGATTATATATATATATATATTTTTTATATATATATATATGTTTAAATATAAGGCACCAGGCAAGACCTTTCCCAGTTTCCCAATAACTATGCCATATCTTAGTAGTTAGTAGGCCACACACATGGGAAGAGCTGGCTAATGTTTTGACCACAGATTCATTCACTCAACAAGTAATTATTACTTACCATGTACCAGGCAGTGTTCTATGTGTTGAGGAGACATAAGTGCATAAACAATAATAATGATAAGCCTGACCTCAGGGTGTTTACCTTGAGGAAAAAGACAATGAATACACACATTTTATGGTATTTTAGAAGGTGATAAGTACTGTAGAGAAAGATATAGGAATGGCAATGAGGAGTACTGGTATGTATGTGCAATTTTTTAAAGGACCGTCAGAGAAGGTGGGAAATCAGCATATGGGCAAAGAAATGAAAAAGGCAAGGGAGTAGGCTCTGGGCTACCTAGAACAACAGGTCGTGGAAAGGTCAGAGAAATGGCTGTGCCTGGTGTGTCTAGGAATATCCAAGAAGCCAGCATGACTGAAGGAATGAATTGAGGGAAGGGGAAGAGTAGAGGGTGAGGTATGGGGAGGGTGGCAGGTCTTTGTAGGATATGGCTTTCTCTCCAAGTGCTAGGAGAAGCTTTTGGAGGTATTTGGGCTGCGGTGTGACATGATCTGACGGCTGCTATTTGGAGAATAAGGTGGAGAGAAGCCAGTGGAGGAGGTAGTGGGAAGAGTTAGGAGGATATTATGACAATCCAGGTGATGGAAAGTGCTTGGATTCTGAATATACTCTGAAGGTAGAACCAACAGGGTTTGAAGATGCCAATAGTGAACAATCTCTTATGCCTGATACTGTTATTTGCTGACAGAAAACAATTCCCTGAGCTTAGCTAAGTCAGTCTTTTATTCCCCCAAGGACAAGAAGCATTCAACAAAGTACCCAGGGTAGCTTTCTCTAGAATCTGCCAAAGAGGAAAATTTACGTAAGGAGAGAGCAGCCAATTTTATATTTAACTTCTATTCATCTTTTCCTTCTATAAAGTTATGTTTTTACAGTTATCAGTAATGGATGCCAACATCAGGTCTTTACATACTATGTTATTTTCAACTAATTTAGAAAGTATCCTTCTGCCACTGCATGATTCAAGGGTAATTAAAAATTAACAGCAATTTCAACCAAAATAATAGTAAACGTACAATATCAAATTCTATAAACTTACCACTAAAAAGCATTCACCATAGTTTTATTTTAAAGAAGTGGCTACACACAGTTAATGTGCTTATCTGGCTTGCTAAATGATGCTTTAAATGACTGGCTTTTCAGTTCCTAAATTTTGCAGCCTTGATTATGTGCCACTTAAACAACCGAAAACAATCACAGAAATACCAGTGATGGACCTAACCATTAATTATCTCCTTAATTATTCCTTCCTTTCATCCTTTTATCATTCTAGTTAGACCTCGTGATATGCTGCTGTGCTTGCTGAGAGTATCTGAGGAGTGGGATTGACTATAGGATGCGGTGTTGAGGTCTACTAAGTACACTGTGTTCTGCAAAGCTCTAAAGAGTGATGCAAAGCTGCTCCATATGATGATTTTACTCAATACCGTATGGGCAGAAGTGCAAGGAGTTAAGGCAGCAACCAAAGTTGAACTGTATTTTGTTTCTGATAATTTTTGGCTATTTAAACAGCCTAAACGTATGGGAACAGATGATATAATCCCTCATCTCCGTCTTAGTCATTCTTGTCATAAGACTAAAGCTGACCTGTGGGTACCAACTGGCTTTCTCTTAACCTTCACCATTTGGGCTAAAAAAGTGCAAGATTTGGGTTTGGATGCAAGATAGAAATTGCGGCAGTGCTTGGTGAGGATCCGAGCAGTGGGGCTGATTGTGTTAACCGCCATGACAGCTGAAAGAGTCTTAGCCTTGCTTGAGAACATTGCAGTTTTCCTTGTTGACAATTTTCCAGAGAGAAACAGGAATACCTTTGGAAGCATTCATTACTTATTGAATGCCTGCTCCTCTCATCCTGGAATTATGATTAAGACACAGTCCAGCACTCAAGGCACGCACAGTTTAGTGGGCATGATAGGCATGTAAATACACAGTTATAATGCAGGACTGTAAGGGCTGTAATAAAGGTAAGTGAAAGGTACAATGGGAAGCGTATCATTCTCTAGCTCTAGAACAGGAAGGGAAAAGGAGGTGAAGACTTTTCCTCAGTGGGTGAGATGACCCTGGTGATCTATGGTGATTACACATCATTACTGCCAAGAGCTTTAGAGGAGAAGGATGCTTATCTAACAAGAACATTTTAACAGTTTATGATAAGGAATATTTAGCTTAAATTTGTTTCTTTATCCCTTTGATACGGACTCTATAACACAGCAACTTAGATCTATGTTATGTAGTGACTATACAATAGATACTTAAAAATATTAGGTTAGGACTAACGCGCATTTATCCATAATCTTGTTAAAAACCAGGGGCTATTTGTTTTCCCTATGGATTTTTACAGGGGAAAAAATCTCCCAAGGGAGTTAAAATTAGAGCTTCTTCTCTCTTAACTTAAACGTAAATCTATAATAAATTTTAAAGCATATGCTCTAACACCTAAATTCTTACGGTGAAAAGCCATTCCTACAGCAGTAAAAACAGAGGTCAGAATCGTCTCCAATGGGCACCTTTTCTGGGCGTCTTCAAAGCAGCACAGAGGAATGAATGGGATGCGCTGACTGGCTAATTCTCTCTCACTCTTAGCCCTTGCTCTTTGGGGTCACAACACTGACACGTTTATAAAGAACTGTGGGAAAGCCTGCACCACCCCTGCTAGCTTGTTACCTGTTATGTGGGCAAGTGGACGGCTTCAGTTTGTGCAAACTACTGGTTTGAGCATTAAAGTCACTCAAAAGATACTGAATGATATTCTTGCTCCCAGAATAGAAAGTTAATCCTGATCCATCAGTGGTGGGCTTTGTCCAGGGTCATTTTGCTGCTGACAAGTAGCACACTTTGCTGGATGTGATGTGTTATAGAAATGTGTGTGTAGGGGGATACCCAGTGACCACCTCTTTGTTGTCCTTTCTCTGAAAACACAGAAGACTTTCAATAGCATGGAAAGCAATTCATATCCATTGGGGCCTTTTATTTGGGGACTACCTTGCACAAATTAAGCTCCTTGGTTTAATTTCCTCAGGTGTCACAGTTTGAAATGGCTATACTTTAATCTTTTTTTTTTAAATTATAATCAAGATTGCCATCTGTCCTTTCCACAAACTGGAATTTCAATCATAACATATAACAATGTTGTACGTAGATGAGGGAAATCCATAGGGTCCACCAAAACAAAAAGCCATGTACAGTGGATATATCTTCCAATCCTTCCCTTATCACTGGAGATGGGGTTTTGACCTTTGCTTTTTTCATCAACTGACCTAAACATATTTTAAACATCTGATTGGTAGAAATACATTAACTGCCACTCCTCACTAAGTTCCCACTGGGTCTGATTCTGGGACTGAGTAATAGTAACTGGGCTTCCCTTTTCTCACTAAGTCATGAGTTGTGGCTCTCAGCCCATTAGACCCAATACATCCTTTTTCATATTGAAGATTTTGTAATGTCCTCCTTACTATTTTGAAATAAAACTCAATCATGATTTCAAAATTTCATATAATGCCTTAATGCCATAATAAAGGACTAAATTGAAAGTTGTTTATAATAAAATCACGTTTATTTATTCAACAAATATTTATTGAGTACCCACTATATGCCAGGCCATGTAAACAAAAAAAGGAAATGTCCCTGCTCTCTTGGATTCTATTTGTAGTGGGGAGGGAGGAAAAAGAGACTAAATATTGAACACAATTAAGAAGTACATTATATTGAATGTTAGGGAGTGATACGTGTTAATGAAAAATGGAAACAAATAGTGCGGGATAAGGGGTTTGAAGAATGTGGGGGAGGGGCATAGTTTATAAATATAATCAGTGTGGTTGGAGTAGGCTTCATTGAGAAGGTGAGATGAGAGCAAAGACCTGAAGGAAGTGAAGGAGTACTCAAATGGACATCTGGAGAGAAGTATCCCAGGAAGAGGCAAGAGCTAGAGCAAAGGCCTGGTATGCTCAGGGACCCTGATATAGTGGGGCACAGTAAGCACTGGGAACAATGGTGGAATATGTCAGAGAAGTAAAGGGGAACCAGATCATGAACCAGATTGCCATGGAGGCAATCCTAAGGTCTTTGGTGTTCACTATGTAAAATGGCAGGCATTTGCATGGCTTGAGTAAATAATATGTATTTCAAAACCCTCAACTCTATGGTCAACTAATCTTTGACAAAGCAGGAAAGAATGTCCAATGGAAAAAAGACAGTCTCTTCAACAAATGGTGTTGGGAAAATTGGACAGCCACCTGCAGAAGAATGAAACTGGACTGTCTCCTTACACCACACACAAAAATAGACTCCAAATGGTTGAAAGACCTAAACGTGAGACAGGAGTCCATCAAAATCCTAAAGGAGAACACAAGTGGCAACCTCTTCGACCTCAGCCTCAGCATCTTCTTCCTAGAAACATCGCCAAAGGCAAGGGAAGCAAGGGTAAAAATGAACTACTGGGACCTCATCAAGATAAAAAGCTTCTGCACATCAAAAGAAACAGTCAACAAAACCAAAGACAACCAACAGAATGGGAGAAGATATTTGCAAATGACATATCAGATAAAGGGCTAGTATCCAAAATCTATAAAGAACTTACCAAACTCAACACCCAAAGAACAATTAATCCAATCAAGAAATGGGCAGAAGACAGGAAAAGACATTTCTGCAAAGAAGACATCCAAATGGCCAACAGACACATAAAAAAGTGCTCAACATCGCTCGGCATCAGGGAAATCCAAATCAAAACCTCAATGAGATACCACCTCACACCCGTCAGAACGGCTAAAATTAACAAGTCAGGAAACGACAGATGTTGGCAGGGATGTGGAGAAAGGGGAACCCTCCTACACTGTTGGTGGGAATGCAAGCTGGTGCAGGCACTCTGGAAAACAGTATGGAGGTTCCTCAAACAGTTGAAAATAGAGCTACCCTATGACCCAGCAATTGCCCTACTGGATATTTACCCCAAAGATACAAATGTAGGGATCTGAAGGGGTACGTGCACCCCGATGTTAATAGCAGCAATGTCCACAATAGCCAAACTGTGGAAAGAGCCAAGATGTCCATCGACAGATGAATGGATAAAGAAGATGTGGTATATATACACAATGGAATATTATGCAGCCATCAAAAGGAATGAAATCTTGCCATTGGCAATGACATGGATGGAACTGGAGGTTATTATGCTGAGCGAAATAAGTCAATCAGAGAAAGACATGTATCATATGACCTCACTGATATGAGGAATTCTTAATCTCAGGAAACAAACTGAGGGTTGCTGGAGTGGTGGGGGGTGGGGTGGCTGGGTGATAGACACTGGGGAGGGTATGTGCTATGGTGAGCGCTGTGAATTGTGTAAGACTGTTGAATCACAGACCTGTACCTCTGAAACAAATAATACATCATATGTTAAAAAAAAAAAAAGAAGAAGATAGCAGGAGGGGAAGAATGAAGGGGGGGAAATCGGAGGGGGAGACGAACCATGAGACTATGGACTCCGAGAAACAAACTGAGGGTTCTAGAGGGGAGGGGGTGGGGGGATGGGTTAGCCTGGTGATGGGTATTAAAGAGGGCAGTTCTGCATGGAGCCCCGGGTGTTATACTCAAACAATGAATCATGGAACACTACATCAAAAACTAATGATGTAATGTATGGTGATTAACATAACATAATAATAAAAAATACAATCTAGGCTCAGATAATCATGAAATAGATTTAAAACCTATGTTAATGTCTATATTTAATCTTGCAGGACATGGGACAATTTTCACTAGTTAAGATTGTCTAATACTCTGTAGACATTTAGCATCCCCATCCCACTCCCACCAAATTCCAATAGTGCTCCCCCAAACACTGTGGCAACTCAATTCTCCCTCAAATGCTCAAGAGGGTAATACTGCCTCCTCCAAATGAGGATCATTGGCCTACAGCAACAGTTCTTAAACATTTTCATCTTTAGGATCTCTTAAAAAATTTTGAGGACATCAAAAAGCTTTTGTCTATATAAATTATATCTATCAGTTGACCATTTTAGAATTTAAAAATGGCAGCATGTAAAACTATCATTCATTTGAAAATGACATAATAAATCCATGACATGTTAACATCAGAGCAATCAAATATATAGCCTTTGAAAAATTGCATTGTACATTCAAGAGAGAATGAGAGTGAGAAAAGAAAATAACATCCTAGTATTATTATGAAAATAGTTTTGACTTTAAAAGATCCTTAAAAGAGTTTGGGGGATCCCTGGAAGCTCCTGGGCCACACTTTGAGAACCATGACTAAGAGTAATGGGAATAAAGCACAATGTAAATATGAATTTATTTCCCTTGGGATCTAGAACTAGATGCAAAAGAATATATATAGTATTGTGTATAACAAGATGCATTCTTGAGTCCTAAAATTGAACCATCTTGGTACACGCTGCAAAGCTTGAAATTTATAAGAACAAGAAATAAAATGAGACAGATAAGAAACTGGGAAAGAAAGAAAAGGGAGACTATGGGATCTATAAAATGAGAAGAAGCTATGAAAAATTTGTGTCCAAGCTTTTAAGAGTTTAGATAAATTATGGTAAAAACATTTAAGGATTTTACTTCAACTAATATTTAATATAGAAACTATATGCATGTCACTTGTTACAAGATTGGAAACACAAAAGTTATTTGTCTAAAAATATAAGTATAGATATTTATTATAAGCTCCTTTGTTTTTGAAATTTCTCATAGTTACTTTAGGACATACAGTAAATATATATTCAATTAGACTCCCCACAGAAAAGCATAAGGTTTCAGATAATCTCCCTTAAAAGTAAATTAATTAGCTGGAGAGAGCCTTTGCAGAATAAAGTTCTTTAGACTGAAAAAGTTAAGGACTCTAATAGGTGATTAAACCTTTTTTTAAAAAATATTTTTAGGCAATAAAACTGAAAAATATCATCTGTCAAGCCTCTGTCTTTAAAATATCTTTGTATTTTTATTTCTCTTCTACAAAATATCTACTCATTCAAGAGTCTGTTATTCATCTTGGCACCTACTGAGGGATCTCTGATTCTGAGGGCTGGGAGAAAAGCCTCAGAGGCCAAGTTTGAAAGCTGATCTAGGGCTTGAATCCTCTCTTGCTATCAGTTAAGTCTCACAGACTCTGGTTTAACAGGGCCATTGATGGGGAAATCGCCACCTCCACAGGTCTATTCTGATACATTTTTAGGCAATTTAATTTTGGGGAAGTGCCTCTTTACATGGCACACAAAATTATGTCTCTGTAACTTTTACCTATTTTATGTAGTCATTTTTTAACTTTAAATGAATTAATGCATGCAAAGTGAAGGCACAGCATCTGTCACTTAGATTATCTGATTAATGTTCATTACCTGCCCCCCTGAGCTGGATAATGTGGATGGCTTGCCGAGCAAATATTCTAACTTCTGGTGTCTCTTCCTGAACAAGAGAGGCTGCAAAGGCCAAGGTCACATTTTTAGACTCTCTTGCAGCTAGGGTGGGAGATGTGAATTTGGTTGCACCAATCTGGTATACTTGCCTAAGATTTGATATTAGTGTTCAGTTACCCGAGAGCCCGTGGAGTTCATTTTGCTGCTGTAGGTGGCAAACAGGAGTAGTGTAAGGAGTTCTCAGGGTCTTCTCAACCTGCTAATATGGCCAGTTGCTTAATTAACCTCTCCACATTTCACTTTTCTAATTTGTAAAGTGGGGAGAACAACAGTAACTAATTAGGTTGCTGTGAGATGGTGCTAATCCTTGTTCTAAGCTCAGGGTAGTGTCTGACGTGATAAAGTCTCAGTAAATGTGGCTGCCACTACTAGTGTTTTTAGCATTATTATCATTTTCCGTGAGCTCTTCTCAATTGACTTGATTTTAAAATATCAGATAGCCTAATTGAGAATAAATTCTGCTTTGTCAATGTCCTTGTTTAAAGAATTGCTTCCAATACTGAATTCGTACCCCAGTATGTTTGATGAGTCCAGAGGTGAGTATCATTCTCAACATTTCCCTTTTATTCAATGTAGCCAATTTGTAATTTGCATACTATAAAACAATGTGACAAAATTGACATATGCATAATTCATTCTCACAGAGCTTAAACTCAATTCAAACCCTCAACTTTTTTCTATATTTTCTACTCTTAAAGCAGGACATTACTGTTTTGTATCCTTGTAAGTCTTTTTATGTATATTCTTTAATGCCCGCCTTGTTGAACTAACCCTATTATTTCAATCTGAACTAAGCTTATTATACACATGTATGGATATGTATATATATTACGTACAAATACTGTAATACTATGTAAATATTTAAAAGTGTAAATCTATAATATATGCATATAGTATACACCTATATGTAATATATGCATATAGTATATAGTTAACTATCCCTGTTAACAAGTTTGATAAGGAAGCATCCAGTTATCTCCTCAAAGTCACTAGTAAATAGGTTGAACAAGTTAGACCAAGAACAGAGCCCTGTATTCTTCCATTTGGCATTCCCATTGACATCAGTCCTTTACCACAATCACTGTTTATTGTGATGTGATTACATAGCCATGTAATCATTTATGCACCTAACTATACTGTCATATAACCCAAGTATTCCTGTGGTAAGATTTTTCTTTTTTTCAAAAGTCTGGCTAAATCTAGATCCTCTCTGTTTGCACCAGTTCCCTAATCCATCATTCTAGGAAATGTATTGCTTATTTACACAAATATATCATAACAAACAATAACGAACCGTTTAATTTTAAACAATGATTCTAGCATCGGAAAGCATTTCTTCAAGCACTGAGTAGAATCGTGGAGCTAGCCCTCCAAGCAGATCAGTAGTTCTCTATTTCTTTACTCAAAGGATCATTTTGTAATCTTACTTCTACAGAACTCAATTAATTACTTCATAGTATTTCTCCCCCCCCACTTCCCATTGATAGTGGGACCACCACTTTCTCAGCCTATAGTCCCTCACCTCTAGAGCACATCAAACCCCATTATTAATCTCTTTTGTCATCCCACCTATTCTTCCAGAGCAGTATCTTCTAACCATGTGACCTGCATATGAATCACACATGAATTCTGTCATTCCATATAAAACACTAGTTCAGACTCAGCCTCACTAGCCCTTGAGTTAAATTATCATTTTAATTCCTCTTTTCACAAATATCTCATATCAACTATTTGGTTTTAGAAAAACACTTTTGCATTTCTAAAATTAGAATAGGATTTAATTTTGTAAAGATGCAAGTACTAAAAGGAAGCCACTTTTATTTCTATGTGAACTATGATGACATAAAAGAATGAAGAGAAAATAAAAGAGGAATGAAGAGCAATGATTTGCTTTCTCTCCTTGTGACGCCTTCATTTGTTTAGTCTCATTCTTAAGGAAGGTATTTATACAGTGTTAAGACATTTAATATGTATACGTATAATATTGTTTCCTAAACTACACATGTTACCGTGATAAGAATGTCAGCTGTTGGGTACTTTTGGTGCATCATAAATTGGATGAAATTTCTTCTCAAACTATACTATTTTTGTTAAAAAGCAAATAGGGACATCATTAGTTTATATAATGGAAATAAAGCACTGTGCTTGGGAAATTTTTAATACATTTTGTGTAAAACTTAGATATTTTTGTTTCAAGCAATATAAAGATTTGATGATAGCAAAAGTTAAAAATAATTAAGAGTGACATCCATGCATAACCCCCTTTTATTTGGTTAACTATTTTACCTTTGATAATTCACAAATATGAAGGATTTCCACCGTATTTTATATATAATACCATCAGTTGAACTATGCAGAGTTTAAAGGATATATGTTTTCTTATCTTCCAACATAGGTTTTAAATAATGATCATAAAATCTAAGGCTGCATTTATCAGATATCATTAATGTTATTAAATATGATGACATAATTAAAGACACATGCTATCAAAAATTCAGTCTGCTACAGTTCTATAAAAGAAGCAACGTACCCACTTTTTCCAGAAGAGCTCTAGTATTCTGAGGGCCACTCAAGCAACAACTGCATATATCTTACGCAGTTTGCTTGGGAAACCCACAAAAAGCTAATTTTTTTAAAGAGCAATATCTTATCTATATTATATATGTATGTGCTTGGCACTTCTCCAGCTGTATATAAAACTTTCAAAGAACAGACTTGCCTTTTTCTGTACAGCCACCTTTTCATTTTCTTTCTCTGAATAGACCCATAATGTTCAGGGAAAATACCAAGAATAATAAATCCAAATCTCTGTATAAAATATACCTTCATGACATACTCAAGCTGGAAATCACAGGAACCAATAAAAATGCAGGCAGCCTACTGATAATGAGGTCAGAAATACAAATAAATTTATTTTTAATGAAGACTGGAAGCACAGTAATCAAAGTGTTAAAATTCATTTCATGCATATCTCATTTGCTTCTTAGCTGATATTTACCACGCAGTTCTGTGAGAAAGTAGAGGCCTAAGATGCTCCAGATAAATGGCTCAATTAATTGTACAGAGGTAGACCTCTTTGAGCTGAGCCAGAGCTGTGAGCTCTTTATTAAAAGCACTATTCTGTAGCCCATAACCTTGTTCCTTGACTCCTCTCTGGTTTCCAATTTAAACAAGTCCCCATGCGGCCTGCTCTAAAGGGCTTTGTCTCCCTGTCATTGTTAAGAGAGCTGAGGCATCCTGGAAGTGTGAAATCAGACCTCATGAGTTGAACGGTTCCCCAGGGAACGCCGGACTGCGCAGAAGGTCAAAGTCATGGGCCGGACCGTCTAAAAGTGTCTGATCGCCGGTCTGTGACACAGCAAGGTTGGGGGGGGGCAGCGGCGCTAGACTGAAGAGGACTGAAATTGAACACATCTTAATTAAAGCCCACAGACAGCAAAACAAAATGTTTTCTAGGCAGCCTGTCAAATGGGGCTTAAATTTAGCTCTGCTAATGAATCTGAGCTGCTAACTGTTATTTCTTAAGATAATAAGACTCTCACGGAAGCTGATAAAAAAAAAAAAACACTGTAGCATGTCTTTTTCTGCTGTTTTGTTACTTAAATATTTTCCAACAATGAAGACAGTTTTCCTAAAGAAAAACATGGGAAAAGTCTATGCAAATAAAGGGGTAGTAAACATCTCCCTTAATAACTAGTAGGTTTCCAGACTATGGGGCTGGTGAGTCATGGGTATTTATGCATAGCCTTGTTTTAGAAAAAGATATGCTCATTTAATGGGACTGTTTCAGTGACAGATTATGTTAATTGTAAAATTCTCTCCCTCTTCCTTTTTTCTCTCCCTCTCCCTCTATTGTTTCCTGAAAGAGATGGTGCATTAATTTGAGAGATCAATTCACCTGGGGTGGAGAAGTTTTATATTAGTGTGCCTTTTAATACAGTGAAAAGGTAGGGCATCTTTTGAAAGGCTTTCACAGTTCTCCCATATCACCGTTTCTGAACCCGAGTGGCTGGTATCCCTGGGGAGGCTGTGACCTCTTCCTCGGGAGCTCAAAAAAACAACCCAGGGGAAAATGCAGGGGAGGGGCTGAAGAGAAGAACCCTTTTCTCTTTTTTCTCTTAGAACTTGAAAGAACCAAATTGGCCAGGTCTAAATACTCAGAGAAGAAAGCCTCACTCGATATAGAAGACATTAAATGTTCTGCTGAAAGCAGAAATTAGGCCCCATCCAAGGAAGGGGATAATTAGAAGCTTAGAAAAGACAAATTCCGACATGAACTGTTTCCCACCACCTTTAAAAATATATATATATTTCCCCCCCAGTGGTCTTTCTCTACTCACAAACTGTCCAGTTTTAAGGAATACTTGATTTAGCGGTAGAGAGAATTTTCCCCACTGAACGCAGGGCCAAACGGTCTCTGGGTTTTGCTTTGATGGTACAGAGAGACAACCACCTTTTCACTGCTTAGTTGAAAGGTAAGTAAGTTGTACTGCAAAGTATTTTTCACTTAATCAAACTTTTTTTTCCTCACGAAGAATTTAGCTGATCATCTTTGAAAACCAGAGAGCCACTTTCTCAGGCTGTGAAAGGCTGCCCACAATTTGACTGAAATTTCAATCCACTCTTGTGCCGCGCTCAATGCATGTGTATGTGTGGGAGTTGTAAATTGAGGCCTTAACCACCAGAGTTAATCTCTTTTTTTAAATCTGTATTAACCTTAATGATTTGAAGTGCACTGTCCAACACTGGCCTATTGAGACCGAAGAAAAAACTACCCTCGACTATCAACAGTTTATTAGGGGCTTAACTGAAGTGACCTACTGTAGTAGTGTTCAGCTGAACAAGGCTATAGGCTTTTTGTGGAAAGGGAAAGAATTGAGGGTTTCATTAAAAAGTAATTTGTGCTTTGTACTCACTCATTCAAAGAGAGTCTCAATTGCTCTTTATTCACACAGAGTTAATACAGTATCACAATGTTTCTCAATGAATGTGTTGTAACAAAAGAAAAATTTTACATTTTGAAAGGAAAAAAATTCTTTGTAACTGCAGTAAGATTGATGGCTACTTAAAAGATTATAGAATCTTGTTCCTGTGCTCATGTTAAATGATGGAATATTATAATTTAAAATTTTTTGCTTAAACTATGGAAGTTTGACTTTATGTTCTGATCCTTAAAATAGTTTAAAAATAGAGCAAAGTTGGTCAAATATAAGTTTGTCTTGTTAGGCTTGTCTAGAAAAAAGTGTTCTGAACCCAACTAAGTATCTTATAGTAATAGCCTCATTTATAGCAGGTCAGAAGATACTCTGCTTAGCTCAGAGAGCTATCAGTGATTTAAAATCTCCCCTCTCCATCCACAACACTCCTAAACGGATGCTAATTTGAGGATTTGAAGACCGCACCATTGACTCAATTTCTGTTTTTCAAACTGTTGCTGAAAATCTTGTAGAGCCTATGATTATCCACTGAGATGTACAACATATCTTTAAAGTTCTTCTTTGAACAAGTAAAAAAGAAAGTATACAAAGAGCTTATTTGTGCTTGAAATTTAATGGTAAAGACCAGGAAGGATCAGTTTACACATAAATATTTATCCTTTCCAGAAGTAAAGATTATTAAAAAAATTCAGTAGTATATTCAGACATTTCTCACTTAAATATATGGTCCTCAGTTTCTGCCACCATCACAAATGTCATAAAGACCACAAAAGGTCCAAGAGTGAGCAAGGTCAAAGACTGAATTATCCTCTTGCCCCTGAATAGTTCAACATCTCTCTTGTTCAATTCAGAGCACATTAGATTATAAGGTCAGTGTGGAATGAGGAATCATGAGATTTATGTCCCTAAAACTGGAGGGGAAAAAAATGGACAATCTGTTATTTAGTATTCCCCAAATTAAAGTTCATTTTATCAGATCAAAATTAGGTCTCATTAAATCCCTAGGGAAAAGACTATTGTTATTCACATTAATTTACATAGAACCATTAGGAAAGAAATATATCTATTTTTTACAGCTTTGAAAGACCATGTACTTTAACTTCCACAGTGGCATATAGGCCAAGTAGGTTAACATAGTTTATATATTCATGAAGTTTTAAAAGCAATGACAGCTTCTCTCTACGAGAAACAAACTTATATAATTGCATTCAACTTGTGTAATGGGCAGGTATCTAAGCTTTTGAAGTAAATGGAACTTGAATATTTGTATAAGAAATTATTGTACCCCTATAAATGTTCAGTAATAATTCTTCACACTTAGGTGCCCCCTGAGATATTATTTTAGGCCTTTCTCCCCATCTTCAGAGGTTTTCAGCCTAACACTGGGGGCTCCCCTACAGAAAATCCTGTAGAAAACTGAAGGTGCCTCCCATGATGGTGAACGTCACTATCGTGAATGTCACATTCTGAATTTACCTGCTGCGGGGTATCAGAGGCTAGGTGTAACCTGTGTATGCGAAAGCAATACTGAGTTCCTATTCTGGTCTTTAAGTTAATGTCCACAGTGAACCAAAGAAAAGCAATTACTGGGGCGCCTGGGTGGCGCAGTTGGTTAAGCATCAGACTCTTGGTTTTAGCTCAGGTTGTGGCCTCAGAATCACACAATCAAGCCCCGAGCTGGGCTCTGTGCCTAGCGTGGACTCTGCTTAAGTTTCCCTCTCCCTCTACCCCTCCCCCGCATTCTCTCTCTCTCAAATAAATAAATAAATAAATCTTTAAAAAAAGAGGAGTTAATCATTCATTCATTGTTGACTGTTGGTTCTAATACTAAATGCAACATAATAAAAGAAAAAAAATCATTATGTCCAGATTAATTTGAGTATAACCACATCAGAAGTAAAAAAGATGAGTAAAGTTAACATTCACTAATTGTTTAGTACAAGGACCCAAGTCAGCATACATGCAAAAAGATTACAAACTACCCTCTCTCCCAGTACTTTCAAGTACACCTATTTTGAAAGAATATTTGACAGTTGTTACTATCTTCATGGTTACAAATGAGTTGATAATCACCTGTTTAAAGAAGCTGTAAACTCTCAACATTTTTATCACACAATAAACAGTCACTTGATACTATGCAAATATTAAAAATTTAAAAATATTACCATTCTGGAGCAGACATCTGCTATTTTAGTTTTAATGCATGTCATCTTTTAATTTGGTTTTGATTCTGTTTTGTTTAGATTTGATGAATTAAAAAAAGGATATCAACCATCAGGTAATGGATTTGCAAGCTCTTAGATGGTAGGAAAAGTGCATTTCTCCCCTTCAGATAAGTCTACTACCTTATTAGGATCAACTTGCCGAACATTCACAATGGTGAGCATATTTCTACAAATAATAAGTGGATGCTTTCTTTCAGGAAGAGCAAAATTTACACAAAAATTGGCCAAGTCAGTCCTATTTGTTATCTATCTTGAGATAGACAATTTAAGGAATGGTATAAGTATGCCCCAAAACCTATGAAATTAAAGAGTAAATGAATGGTCACATAATTGCAAATTCAAAACAATAATTTCATTCTGGAAATTGATGAAATAATTATCATTAGTTAATTAATACATCACAGAAACAGTGATATCCAAATCAGGAAGCTTTAAGAGATAAGACTGATTTCAGTGTTTTTTACAGGCCCATTTCTTGGTTAAAAAATTTAGAACAATGTAGATGCTTAGTTTATTTTCATTTACTTATTTATTTATTTATTTTATTATGTTATATCACCATACATTACGTCATTAGTTTTTGATATAGTGTTCCATGATTCATTGTTTGCATATAACACCCAGTGCTCCATTCAGTACGATGCTTAGTTTAGATCCAGAATTATCTCTGGGATGTGCTAAGGAATTTTAACAACAACAAAAAAACTTGAAAATTAAAAAAAAAAAAAAGGACGCCTGGGTGGCTCAGTTATTAAGCAAGCGTCTGCCTTCGGCTCAGGTCATGATCCCAGAGTCCTGGGATCGAGTCCCGCATCGGGCTCCCTGCTCAGCTGGAAGCCTGCTTCTCCCTCTCTCTCTGCCCCTGCTTGGGTTCCCTCTCTCGCTTTGTCTCTCTCTGTCATATAAATTAAAAAAAAAAAAAAATCTCTAAAAAAAAAAACAGCAAAAACTTGAATCAGCAACCCGGATGCCAGGAGTTCATACCAAGTAATTGAGTAATTTGCATCTACAATTTTCAGTAGACTATGCAACAGATTTCACGTGTGTTGGACTTGTGTTGATGTTATGATACTGTCTGAGGGAAGGTGATCCTGCCTGAGAGAAGATATAACATTACTACAAGATGCCAAAATGATGAAACCTGGAAGTCCCACTGCGTTGGCGAAACTTTGGAAAAGGCAACAATTCAAAAGTTATTTTACCCTTTATTGTTTGTTTTTAATACATCACCCTTCTTTCAAAAAGCAGAAACAGTAAAAAGTTGGGTGGTTGGCATTTCTTGTAATATCAAACCTAAAACTTTATATTATTTACTTTGATGATCCAGTCAGGAGAAATGAAGAGTTTAGTCATTAAATGGTGTGGACCCAGCATGCAGCTCGATATGTATATATCACATATAATAAATATTATAAATATATATGTTATAATACATAGTCAAAATAATATATATAAATATAGTCAATAGAATTCCCTCATTTCTTACCTGTGACATCAGCGACCATCAACCCTTCTGCTCTGATTACTTTCACCTGGAGAAATCCCACATCTTTCAGGTTGTGAAATATCCGCAATGGACTCTGAAAGACCCCAACATCGGTGTTAGAAAAGAAAGGTTCTAGAGGGTATCAGAGGGTGTGTGAGGAAACACTAAGTTTTATCGTTGATCTCAGGATGCTGCTTAAGTGGTTCAAAGGGATATTTGTGTTTTTTCAATACAGATTACCCTTCCACTATCATTAACGTGCACCTACACATAGGCACACACATATGTATTGACATAGATAATTGTTGCTATATGAGAATTTTGAAAGAATAAAAAATACCACATTTCTTCCCCATAAAAAATTATCAGTGAACAATGGTGAACAGTAAATTACAGAATAGGATATACCTACTTTCTTCCTTCAATCTCCTTTACTGAAGAACTCCAAAGAATCTGTCATCTATGGGAACCATGATTTGGAGACTAATGATCATTAATACTGAGTCTTAGGTTGTTGGTAATGTAACACACTTCAGCCTTTAGGATTAAGAAAGTCAATATTATTTTTTTTTTTACTCTTTTCTTCTTGGTGAGTTTTGGAAATTGCATGTGCTAGATGAGGGCTGAATTACTGAAATGCTGCTTTCTAATGTTTGGTTCAAAAGATTTGCATAGTTCTATGAACCTTTTAGGAAAAAAATCATATGTAATTTCTAAAATAGGTCAAATTGATCACTAAAAATAAATTCAAAGTGATGAATAATTTTTCTTAAGTTTGCAATTTTATTTGCCATTGTAGTGTGTACAGAAGTAGGGAAATTCCAATAGAAGAATCAGATCCAAAGGATAAAACCTATTTAATTTCATAAATTAATAATGGTAGTGTTTTGGGAAGTATAGTACCTGAAGGCATTAAAAGAGACATACCAATGTAATAATTCAGAACTCGAATTAATGGGCACAAATACTTAAAGAGTAAGTATTGATAGAGAACACTGATATGCATTTGCTTATTTACACTTCCTAGCATTTTTCTTATGACAAAACCAGCATTTCTACTCAGCAAATCAAAGGTACTTCTGCATTATAATCCCTAAAATGCTTTAAGACCAAGGAGCATAATATAACAAAGTTATCAAACTGTTACTAAAGAACATTCCCATCCTTGTATTAAGGATGTGAGAATACTGACAAGCAGGAGCTTACTGAGATATTGACTTTATGAGTCCTGTATGACTAGCCATTGTGTATACTGAAGCTATGACCTTGGTATATTGGGAGGAGGAAATGCAGATATATGGGTAATCTCAGAGCCTAACTTTTAAGAGTGTTGAGCACAGGATTAGCTCCTATTCTTGTATTGTTTTAAAACAGCTGTTTATCACCCAAAATCTATTGAAACTACCCAGATGATAGGGCTCAGGAAAAACGAACCTCTCTCTCCACTTAAATTCCTGCTAAGGGTTTAACAATGGGAACGTTAGACAGCAGTGTTATAATTCAGAGGTGTGTAGGCATGTTGCCTTCCTGATGTAGTAACATCTCATAGCTTCCTGAGTGTTATAAACCAGGTAAGTCTCCTATCCTGATGATAGAGAAGAGTTTTATCACAAGGTTTCTGTCCTTTAATTTTTGGGAGCAATTCAATCCAAGTTTCACCGTGTCTAAAACAAATCTCATCAGTCCTCGGGCTGAGAATTGTTTCATACGAGTAACCTCCCTGCACACACATATAGCTTCTGACGCTTCAGCTCCGATGTTCTGCTTCTCATTTGGAGGGGTAATTACTGTTCGAAGGGTTTCTTTCCTCCAGTCAGCTGACACTCAGGAATTTATTGCCAACTTCAACTGTTTAGGGCAGTGACACAGCGCTTATAATAAGAATTGCAAAAAAAAAAAAAAACAAAATATTAACTATATCAGTTTAAAAATAGACCTTTCGGGGATGCTTCATCAAGAGGTATTCCTGCCTTGTTATTTATGGTTATTTTCGAAGGCCTCAAAACCTGAATGGCTTCTGAAGCCAGAAATTTCCATAGCAGAGGAATCTATGATTTGCTGTGAATCCTTTCAGCCCTCAATAGATGGGAAAAGATTGAAATGCTCTGGAGAGGAGTCCTCTTTATTTTTTTAATGAAAGGCTGTATAATATATTTTCTCTATGGCTGCAGCAGCTGTCAGGGAGAGCATCTCAGTTCAGCTCTATTACAGGAGAGGCAATACCCCATCCTATGGCATCGAGATGCTCTGAGGGGCCAGAGCTGATTGACAGCTTGTCACCGTGACGTCTTATTCCATCTCTGTTATGGAGAAAATTAATGTCACACCACCAGCCTTATGACTCGCTGTCATCCTAGAACCGCTCACCTTTTATCAATGCTCTAAATAACATTTCAAGCCCATCGTCTCATGCTGGACAATCCGGTCAAGGGACATTAAATCAGATGACTGTGAAATGTCATAATAAAAATGGAATGCTAACAACTTCTTCTCTAAACTAGCTCCTCTGGTTTTTAAACTGTGACAAGGGGGAGCAAGGGTTCAGCATACCCATTCTGAAAAGGTCATACAATCGCTCTTGGTCTACTACCCATTACTACCCGCCCCCTTGTGACCTTGCCTGCCTTCCTCCCTCCAAAAGGAAAAAAAAAAAAAAGAAAAAAAAAAGAAAAATGGAATTAGCCATCTTTTCAGAATGAGGTGATCACATAATGGCCCACACGGTAATGTCTGTTTAATTTGCGGGGCTTCGATGCTTCACAATGAACAACCGAATGACAGAAATGGAGAGCCTTTTCAGGGGCAACTCACTTTCCTCACTATGGCCAGTGCCAAATCACATTCTGAAGTGTCCCCTAAAATTTAAAAAATACACATGTTCTCCCAGGAAAACATATAAATAATTCCCCAAATAACCTCCTCTATATGTTTCTCTGAAACATATGATGACATATGATGTCCCAGACACGATACAGCATTCATTTGTCTCATAATCTGTGTAATAAAAAGAAAACACACTGAAACCATAAAGTTAGGTCTCTGTCCTTGTCTTACTATGAGCAATTATAACACATGTGCTATACTGCATACAGGAGCTCCGTAGCAACGACGTCTCTAGAGGGAGACACAGGCCTATGCTTGAAAAGCAGGGCTACAAAAACAAAACAAAACATTTAAATACGGTTCACTTTTTAATATGTCGTAGAGCAGCATGTAATCAGGGAATCAGCCAGGGCATCCACATCATAGTTTATATTTTATTCAGATAACAACTAACATTTGAAAGAAGGTGCGGAAACAAATATTCAAATTCTGAATGGAAATGGCCGATTTAAGGAAGCCCAACCGGCAAAAAAGAAAAAAAAAAAGAATCAATAATAGTTGGATTATTCCTAATTACCTAGGCTCCACTAACATTCTAATACATGGGATAGTACCAAATATTAATCCATAAAATACAGTATCGTAATACCTAGAATTTTTATATTAATATACCAATTAATTCCTTTAAAATTGTTTCAACTCACAAGGTTCACTCCTGGTAACAGGAGAACATTTTTTCATGGGTACCAAAATGTGAAATAATTCTCATAATTGCAATTACATATTAGAAGATGCCCAACAATAGGTTGGGCTCTTAGGTGGTTTAAAAATATATACTATTTAGCCTTGCTAAGTCACCTCTATTAAACTGTTTATGGTAACACCATTGGTAGATGAGTTGTGCAAGCATTAGCAGACAGCTGATTCGGTGGAGATAGCCAGAATAAATTTGCTGAAGCGCACATCCTGCTAATCTGTTTGAAGAATATTGTAGAGCATTAGTACCAGCACTTCATGTTATCTGCACAGCCTGATAAGGTACATCTTTATTAAATTCAGTTATTGGAAGGATGTCAGTCAGCAAATAGGAATATTTTAGAATCTAAAAAAAAAATTAAGCGGTTCTTTGTTAGAGCTTGGTTTCATGGCTGAATGTCTAGAGGAGCCTTCTAAACACCTGGCAGCATTGTACAATACAAGCTTTGTAATTTTAAGTGGAAAAGCTTTTTTTCCCAGCTTCATGGGTACCGAGGCATTCACTTTTTGAGACTACATTGAGAGAATGGTGGAGTAAGAGCTCCCCTCTCTGTTGATTCAAGAAAACTACATGGTGGAAAATGCACAGCATGAGGATGCTGGGAAAGAGGTAGATTTGGGTGTGAATATTTTGGCTTGGTGAAATGTGAGAAGGGTGCTTACTATAGTGACTCACTATTCCGCCCTATCACTCCACAAATGATCAAAAGGTAAGGAGGTTTCCTTTTAATTATATTTCACATTCAATTAAAATAAGATAAAGGGATGAAGCGAGGCCTTTCTAAGCAGTTGAAATAAAAATTCTTTCTGTGAGCATCCTCTCGTTACCAAGCTACTAATTAATGTAGGTGTCATTAATTCCATTTCAAACTTGGAAAGACAAAGAACTCTTAATTGCAATTACAAAGGGTCAAAGAATTAATTTTGAGGTAATGTTCTGTATACTTGACTTTCCTTTATGAGAAGTTGCCTTGCATGATAGTTGTGCTGCATGACAAAATCACTGTGGAGAGGCTCAGAATCTAGACCTTGCTTTGGAAGAGACTCTAGAGAAGAGCAGGTGTGCAGACCTCAGGGGAACGGCACCTGCATTTACCCAGCTCTCTGTCTCTGCTGACTCAGCTGTCACACAGCCCTTCAGATGTACTCCTGTCACTCTAGGTAGATCGTTTACCACCTCAACTCGTCACACATGACCCTGAATTAGGAGGGTTACATACGTACATATCTCCTTAAGATTTCCTCCCGTTCTTTCTGGTCCTCCAGGGAACTGACGGAGAGGTCAGAGATGCTGACTGTGGCCGAAGCTGTGAGGGTGACCAGCAGAACCAGGTGACCCTCACCCTCTTCCAGCTGCAACTCCAACTTGTGTGTCTGCTCCCTACTGAGGGCCGACAGGTCCACCTGGCACCTGGAAGCAAATGTTGTGAATTAGCAGGTGCCCTTCCGCTCCTCTCCTCTCCTCTCCACACCTCCCCTCCCCTCCCCTCTCCTCTCC